>NC_026147.1:22616974-22618527 GCF_000512975.1 Sesamum indicum
GCATTTATTTATTTTCTTTTCAATAATTTTTATTGATTTATTGCGGAAAATAATCTGATATGTGTGGCAGATAACTTGAATTTATAAAAGAAGAATAACTTGTGACCACAGCAAATAAATATTAGTAATAATGTTCACATTTTCAAAATCAAAATTCAAAGAATTGCAACAACTAAAACGTGTCTTTATGTTTGGTTATCTTGAATTTTAGTAGAGGAAAAGGATAAAAGCACAGTGTGGGTATTTATTATCTTTCAGACAAAGCAATCTATTTTTTGCAGATAATTTTCTTTACTAAAATCCATGAACCAGAAACAATAGTAAGTCTTGTATATACCTATACGTTGAATCCATCCAGAACTGGGGATCCCTCCTTCACTACTACAATGAGGGAAGAAGAGGTGCAAACTGTAGTTCACTAGAGTCAATCTTGAAAATAGAAGGGGGACCTAACTAATGCTTCACACTGCCATTTTCATTTCTAGTTTCTGGTGAGGTTCATAATTTCTCAGTTCAAAATCAGCAGCCACAAATGAATCGATGTCCTTTTTCTCTGGGTTGATTTTCAATATCTGTTTGACAATGGAAAAGAGAAAACCAAATTAGCGAAAGCCAACCATCATCTATGGGATGAAGATCTCTGAACTGGTAAGTGCCACAACACAGCATGATCTAGGATCTTCAGGGTATTTATCACATAACAATGTTAACAGTTAAACTAAATATATTTTGTTACTCACTGGGAAGGGTCTCGGGAGCTTTTTAAGTTGCTCCTGCAGAGGACTGATGTGAGTTTTATAAACATGAGCATCCCCAATTACGTGCACAAACTCGCCGGGAATAAGACCTGAGGGTAGAATGCACATTGTAGCAATGGTTGGTCAGTGATAGATAAATAATAGGGTAAACTACATTGATATCCATGAGGTTAGGCCAAATTATACAACCCCCCCCCCCCCCCTTGTGTTGTACAAATTACAGCTACACCCCTTAGTATAATATTTTTCAGGGAAGTTTTGCATTTGAATAGGGGGTGCATTTATAATTACAATTATAACCTCAGGAGGTGTAGCTGTAGTTTTTGCAAATGGGCAGCTTGTGTATTTTGGCCTAATGTTTTTCAGATGTCGATGTAATTTACCCTAAATAATATGTTAATGTATGCGGCTAGTCGGAGAATCAAACATAAATACTTCTTAAGATGTGAATGTCATTTGTTAAATAAATGCATACCACAAACATGAGCAATCATGCATGTCAATAGAGCATATGATGCAATGTTAAACGGCACCCCAAGGCCCATATCTGCAGATCGTTGGTACATCTGGCAAGATAGCTCTCCATTGGCTACATAAAACTGCAATATATCGAATATGTTAGGAAATCAACAGGAAGAGAAGCACAATCAGAAGTCACCAAAGGGCCGACTAGATGCAACTAACTCCATCTTTCTTTTCTTCTATCGTTCTTTTCTTCACCCTTTTACTCTTCTATTGTTAATTCGCTAACTTAGAAATTTCTTGAACTTTCCTTAGTAAAACCTTTTGGTATGG
>NC_026147.1:22618537-22663350 GCF_000512975.1 Sesamum indicum
ATGATAGGAATGTCTTGCCAACCTGGGCAAACATGTGGCAAGGGGGTAAAGCCATCAACTTGAGATCAGAAGGATTCCAAGCAGAAAGGATAATCCGCCTGTCATCAGGTTTATTCTTTATTTTGTCAATAACATCCAGCAACTGATCAAACCCTTGCCCAGTATAGTCAGCATGCATATTGGTGTATCTGTGGAAGACAAATGGCCAAGATAACTTTTGAGAATGCAAGACGTGAAATTCATTCAATTAAGTTCCTGCACAATTTCTAACCTGGCACCAAAGTGTCTCCACTGAAACCCATATATTGGCCCCAAATCACCCTCTTCCCTGTCTGTTAATCCAATACTGAAAAAATGAAGACAAACAAAAAGAAAATATTTCTTCAGATTCAGCAAATAAAAAAAGAAAAATAAACTTTGAAGTTTGTAACTACCTGTCAAGGAATTCTCTGGATGCATTGCCGTCCCATATATGGATTCCTTTTTCTTGTAAAATCTGCATCAAATGGTAGTCTATATTATAAACACTTCTTTCACTTTGAGAACTATATAAGAAAAGCACATAAATACGCAGAAAATAATGTTATATAAATGGGAATTCCCATGATAATATTTCCATAAGTGAGAGGAGTTGTAATTGCTAATGGACATCTTTAATTATTTGATTTACATGGAGATATCACAACTTAAAAAGCGACATGACGATTTGGACAATTTCATGCCTGGAAAATAGAAAGACAACAAGTACTCTTCGTAGAAACTTCAATAATTAAATTTGTAGTTATGCCACCCCAAAATTTTCTTACAAAATATACCATAACAAATTCCCTTACTTCTTCAATCTTAGGACTTGAAACATATATCTCAGCTAACAAGATTCAAAGATTAGTGGTGGTTATTGGACTTGCGATGGTCTGTAAATAAAACAAGAAAACCTGTAAACATTGTCTTAACATTCTATTTGCTATAATATGTGGGAGCTTGATTTTAAACTCACATAGATGGATAAAGAAGATATTGCATTATTTTCTAAATCTTTAATATTGAGACAACAGGTATTTTACAAGTGGGGTTCCACTAAACACTTATGTATATGTGGGTTTGTCTATGTAGAAAGAGAGATGTACGTCGTAGTGTATGATTGCAATTGAGCCAGAAACATAAATGGTTGAAGATTACCTTAGCATTTGTGGAGCCACTGATGAACCACAAAAGCTCCTCAACAACTCCTCGCCAGAAAACCCTCTTTATATGACAAGCAGTCAGTTGGGCCACAGGAATCAATGGGAAAACTTGTTAATTGGCAATAAATGTATACATCGCTAGAATACAAGTGAGGTAGGAGGCAATGGTTGAATTCACAGCACATGTTGAAGAAGCTTCTAATAGTAACAGCATTGCATAATATTTACTTAAATGCAAAACTCCTAACAAGAATCAATACCTTAGTAGTAAGAAGCGGGAAAGATTTACGAAGGTTAAAGTGCATCTGGAAATGTATAGTACAAGTATCAGAGGGGCAACAGGAAAGCACAAATAGCATAAGAGTATTGAAGCTCAAAATATAATGCCTTTCGAGTTTCTTAATACCTGGCAACCAAAATTTGAAAGAGTGCCAGTCCCTGTTCGGTCGTCTTTGCTGTTCCCATTTGAAATAATATCTTGAACCAGTCTCAAGTACTGAAACTCTTCATGCTTCTCAAAAATAAATTTTGGCAGGTAAGTGAAATCAGAGAGTTTGGGCCTTTTGGAACGTGAAGTGCTACCATTGCAGCTCAACTCATGGCCAGAATTTACAGGTCCACTAGTGGACGTCCTCAACCGCACATATGTTGCAAAACAATACTGTATGCCATTCTCCTCAACAGGGGTCGATGAGTACCATGGTTGATAAATTGACATATCAATAGGAGGAATGAAGGTGTCGCATTCAACAGAAGTCTTAATTTCAGTTATGTGGATGGCATCACATTCCGCAGCATTAAGTGCTTCCCTGCACTCATATTCATCTTATCATTTCCCTTTCGACTCCATGTAACAATAGACCAAACAAAAAGCATCTGAAAGGAATTGGTAATGGCAAAGTAAGATGCTTACCTCAAAATCTGTCCACCTCCTATCAGAAAAACCTTCTCTACAGAAAGGCTATACGGGGGTTCTGCTAATAATTTTAGAGCTGATGACATGCTGCGACATGAAATAACATTCTCAGCAGCAGCAACATCAGAACTTGCAGAACGAGTCAGCACAACATTGAGGCGACCCGGCAAAGGTCGAAACTGAGGGGGAATGCTTTCCCAAGTTCTCCTCCCCATCATCACAGCATTCTTCTTATTGGGATCCGATGTAGTTGCAGTGATCTCTTTGAAAAACTTAAGGTCACCAGGCAATCTCCATGGCAACTTACCATCTTTCCCAATGCCCATATCTGGAGTTGCAGCCACCACAACTTGGTAAGTTCTCTGGGATATTGGTTCAGTAGTTGTGTTGCCATTAGAAAAGCATTCAATTGCATCACCACCCATCACTAAATATCTTCTACAGAATCTTTGTGTATTAAAGGCCTTCAAAGTTTCAGGGGCCTGTGGAAGTGATGATCCCCAAGCTGAGAGTATATTACTCCCAAAAGAACCTAAAGTAACCTGAAAATTAGAAGATATAACAAATTATCTCCCCAAACAACCACCAAGGAATTGACACAATAGAAAACTGACTAGCAATTAGCTATATTCAAGAATGTACAACTTCGGGGCGCAACTATTGCTTTAAAAATCAACTGCAGAAAGGTGGTCCACTGTAAACTTCTAAACAAAGAACGAAGTGTATATGAAGTAAAAACGTCACAAATACAAGGAAAATCGAACAGAGGAGACCTTTCCTTTCTGTTGGACATGGCAATCAGAATTTGGGTGGGCCGAAAGGTAGCCATCCTAGAATTTACAGAATATTGCCAAACTATATTCTCTTAACAACAATGTTACATTTATCATCTAATACTGCCGAGAAATAACGAGGATATCATCCCTGTGTCACAAGAATAGGAGAGGATTTCAGATACCATCTTCAAAATGCAACATAGAGTGAGTAAAAATTGGTAATTTGAGAAAAGAAACAAAAAAGGGAAATCTCCCTAAAACAAGACCAAACGTTCCCAACTTATTACCCAAAATATTTTGAAAACCCATCAGAGCCAATTTTGGTAAAAGGAATAAATACCATCTTACGGAATAAATCAAGAAAATTAAAAAATAGAAATGGGCTTTAGCATTTCACTTCATTTCCCCCCTTTGCACTTGCGAAGCAAACCCGGAAGAGCAACGCGAATTATCACTCAGAACCTTAAACTAATTATGCAGAAGAATAGCTTACCTTTCCCGGTGCAAGGAGAGAACCGAGGTTCGGGTTTAGCCGCAGTTTTGATGAACTTCAAACGAGTACAACTGCTCAAGAGACAAAGTTGCAAAGTGACGATTCCCGAATCAGATTTGTTTAAATTAAAAGCCAAAAGAGTAGCCCATTTGCTGTGCTATGCTAAGGCGCGAACCAATTTCAAGAATTTTGCCGCCTCCAGAAAAAGAAAAAGGCGGCTTGAGTTAAGGGGAGTTGGTTGCAGTTGCACAGTTGCTCGGGTCGGGGCACTTGGTTCTGGATCATGAACTCTCGGGTACTGACCACATTTTGCTACCCAAACCGACCCAATATAATTGGGTAGAGGGCAGCACGGTACCCCTGCTATCGGGTTCGGGTTTCTAGTTTCTAGCCCTAACCCTCAACCAAACAGGGCAGTTGGGTAGGAAGAAAAATATCGAGAAAATTGTGACGCGAAGGAAAGGGCTTACCTACACTGATACGCCGGGATCGCCAGTGCCGCGCCGTCTCCGGGAAGCCGGTGCTTTGAAGCAACTGCTTGACTGCAGGATGTATAAGCAAAAGCAGTAACCGGTAATCCACTTGTGTTTTATTTCAAGAATTCGGGAATCCGACCACCCAGACCCAAATTACAGAACCTCAGAATCTGGGTTAAAATTACCCGAATTCTCAGTCAAATCTATCCCGGAGCACCCAACCCGAAAGTCGCCCATTGAAACGAGTAATAAGAGCATATTTGCATAAATTCTTTTGATTTTGAGCAGAATCACTTTTATATTTAAAGAAAAAATGTCTCTATTTCTCTACTTTTTTTAAATGTTTGAAAATAAATTAGTGGGCAGTTATTTAAGATTGATGGGTTTGATTTTAAATGTTATAAGAAGATGGATTTCTCTCTTCTTTGAGGATCTAAATAATGTATTTCAAGGTGTAATATTAGATAATCCAAAAGTATGTGTATAGATAGACAAATATAATTTTAAACGTCACATCCTATTTTTGAAAATAAATTTAATATTATTTCTTGGGTAGGCATAAACCTAAAATTAACCACTATGTTTGGTTTCATTTTTAATTTGTTTTGGTGTGTTTTGTGAAGATAGAGAGAGAAAAATAAATATAAATAAGTATATGTTAGAGATAGTGTGTATGTTTGGATTTGTTTTTAGAGATAATATAAAATAAGTATGGTATGTTTGATGTTGTTTAGTGGAAGACAAAAACTACTGTTCATTGTCAAATCGTGTCTTTTTTATATATATTTATATATATGTATAAGTATGTATATAATTTTTTTAGTTGTAGGGCCTATAATTAGTGTAAACTTATTTTGACAAAAAATAAATGAGGCACTGTTTCAAAACACCACCAAAACTTCCAAAACAAATTAAGGCAAACATTGTCCATATTTTGGTCCATCTAAAAAATGGACCAAAATTGAAACCAAACACTGTGAACACTTCTAAGATCGAATTTTTATGTAATTAAATATAATATTAGAAGATAACAATGTACTTTACCATATTATAAATCTCGAATCATATTTTAATAGAAAAACTTTCATATAATGTTAGGTATATAAACAACTTAGGATGGTTTAATAAGATACATTTCACCCAAATTTACGACATATTTTAAGATAAATTACAATAAACTCTTTTAAAATTTATTATAACTACAAATACTTTTCAAACACATCAGTCCAACAAATACCCACTACGATAAACTGTCATGAGAAGTATTTGTTGGACGATCAAAAGTATTTATAATTTTCCAAATAACAAATGATTATTTGTAATTATAAATAACCTCAAAAAACCTGTTGTAAATACACCTATATTTTATGGAGGGGGCCTGAGCTGATCCTTAATCAGCCAAACCAGCACCATATTTTAAAACCATTCCTCAAGAAACGGTTCAAAAATGATTTGAAAGAGAGAGCCCCTCTCTCTCATCTTGTGAGGGCCTTGAGCAGAACAAAAATTGAAGCACAATAGTACCGAAACAGAGAGTTGATGGAAACAAGGGCTCTTTCCAGGTTCCAACGATCAGAGTAAATTCAAAAGTTGCGACGTATAATTCAGCATTACATTCTATAGTTTTATCCCTATACACATATGCACAAGCTTTTATCATAACGGGTGGGGAGAAGTAGAAACTAATTACTAAAAATGCCCCACCAACGACCCTATGTACACAAGTCATTCCTCTATACCACCTGGAACCCCACGCAGAGAGGGCAATCTTACGGTTCCACCAGAATGAGAGAATGTCACTTCAAACAGTGTTATGTCCAGTTCTTCTTGGACCGGAGTTGAGTGAGCTTGTCCCTCCACAACGCTGCACCAAACAACAACGGTCAACATTGTTGGTAGACCGTAGAGCTACTGATGAAAATGTTCAAACACAAATATGCGGCAAAGACATCAATTCAATGATAAATACAAGGATAACTAAGCTGATATCCCATTTGGATGTATGAATTGGCCACTGGAAATAGGATGGCAGTGGCGGAATCCATAGCGTACAAAACGACTGCAGGAGAAGCCGGTGTAATTCTCCAAAACTTAGGGCTGTTCTTTGTAATATACCTATCTTAAGGTTGTCTATGTTGATAATGACTAAGTTCAAACACGGCCATGGCATGTGTAATAATTTAGATTTCTGAAAAATCAATCATAATGCCTCTGTCTGCTTATTGACAACAAATACCTGCATCCCTGTAACGTTCCTCAACAGCAGCAATTAGCATGTTGCGTAATAAATTGAACTCCTTTGTCTCAATGCATGGATGGCCAGTAGGTCTGCATCAACAACATATATTAGAATCATTAAGATTGTCAAGACATTGTTGATCTAAGCTAAATCAAGCTTCCCTCTGCAGTTCACAGGTCTTACTAATGTTTGTTAGCCTGAAAAACTCAGGACAAAGTATTTTATTCACAGACAAGACACTAACAAAAATAGTTAGTCAGAAGCATCTAACTACTTGGAACATCAATTTTACCTATCGAGTTCGGTGAACAATATGCCATCCAAAGAGGAACTCTGGACCGACGCCTTAGCGGACTCGACAACCCTCATGCCGTCACTATATGCCAAGAACTTGTTGACTTGTATTGGCACCTGTAGACCATATGAATCTTGATTTACGAGACAGTTCGCTTTGTATACACAAATTAGAGGGTATCTATTACAGTCATAGTTAAATAACTGAACACTAACCAAAAGAAAGCAACCATTTCTTGATGCACTTACCATGCTTCCATGTAAAATACTGATATGTCTAAAAGTGTAAACCATTTGTGTTGATGTGTAATTGTATAACTAAGGATTATGCTATGAGACACAAGCATGGAAGAAGGTACAAATTTACGCATCTTTGTCAAGACAAAACAGAGAAGTTATCCTCTAACAAATTCATGGAACTGTCTAAACCACAACATCATAAAACAATGTTAAAGAAATATTCTCTCTAAGCAGAAAAATGGGTGATATACATGAAAGGAATTGAGAGAGCCGGAACTTTAAGTAGTGGATAATTACCTTACATCTCACTGCAATGTTAATGGCATCCGAGGGTCGCAGATCAAAGCTGATGCATTCTGCTTCATTACCCAACTTCAGTTGGCACAAAGAATTTTTTAGTAAAGAAATCATTGAATATGGTGAGGATACTTGTATCCATATACTTTATTCAACAAAAACATAAAGGGTTTCTACATTTTAGTCCAATCTTCAATAACAATTCCGGCCTACCTTGGCAAGGTGTAACTCAGCAAAGTATGCCTCGTGTACCCTCTTAGTGACACGTACGAGTTTCACCTGCAAAAAAGGAATGTAAGCTGAAATAAACTAAAACTGTTAAAAAAAGAACTTAGTGCATATCAGAAACTCACTGTATAGCCCATCTTCTCAATCATGTCCTTCACCACTTGATACATGGTAGGCCTCGCCTGAAAAGTAATCAACCAATTAGCTTTTGTGAGTAATCGTTTTGATAGCTTAAATTAGAACAAGCGAGTAAGGGCAGCGTACAATTTGGACATTGCGTACAGCTGCCATGAGCAGCACACTCGGCATCTCCACTGTAAAAAAAAAACCAATAACAAGAGTAAAGAGATAATAAAAGACGAGCCAATTTTGTGATTGTTAAAAGATAATTATAGTATTTCGCACATACAAACAATTATAGGGAGAAGCAGCCCAGTCCCATCTTCCATCTTCAATACAATTGCATGATGCGGGGAATAATCCGGGAGATGACCTCCTTGAGGGCTATTATGGACACATCTCAAATGCCGACCGTCTCTCATCTTGATCATGAAACCATCTGGGCTACTTCTTACCTCAACTGCTTGGGAAAGTTAGATATACATGCAATAAGTTTGAATTTTTTCATATGTATAATGCCTTCTAACAGCTGCCTTACGATCAAGAATGCCCATACAAGTTCACATGAAAAGAATGATACTCTCATTTAAATTTGACAACGAACAAGCATAAAGAAGTTTCAAATCCTTCACTATTTATTTAAAAACCAATGATGTTTCACTAATACTGAAATGCTCGGTTTTCTTATCCCCAGCACATGTTCACGAACGACATACACGCAACAGCAATAATAATTTTCTAATTTTCAAGAACATTGAACTGTCAATCATGTGCAAAGCAAATCCAAAAACCACTTATGAAAACTCAACATACCAGCTTCAACCACACTTGAATTCACATAATCAGCATCATTCTCATTGGAGTTCTCGGCCGTGCTACCATTACCATTTGATGACGAACTAAAGCTACACCGAGTCGTGTTCCGTTTCTTCAAATGTCGTCCTTGGCCCACATAAGCCCTGCCGCAGCTGAGCCCTTTTAGCCCCAAGAATCCACTTCTAAATAATTTAGCTTTCAGTAATGGTGAATTAATAGGCACACCCAATCCAGATTGTTTTGCACGAACTACAGGACAAACAACAGGGCCTTGCAAAGAAGCCATCTTAATTCCTTCACGAAGAATCAAAAAGTTAAACAATAAAAACCATGACCCTACTGTGGCATACACCAATGATATTAAGTACCAAGAAGTAATATATGAATAAACAAGTTTGTCATCTTACTTCAGAAACTACAATAATTGATCGAAACAGCACTCTTCATTACAAAAACCTAGTTCATCAAAACCCAGGAAAAAACGAGTCTACTGTGACCAAATATGCGGAGAACCAAGTTCAAATGTATGACTTATAAAGGTCATGTCGTCCCTAACATGGGCACGAACTATTAAGTATAGTACAAAAATTCAGTACTGTATAATCCTAACACATACTTCAGTAGAGCAATTATCACTCCTAGATAATACACAACAGCAAGTGATCTATAAACTCATCAAAACATCCAAACTCTGAAGTCAACAAGTCAAACACACATAACTAAAAAGAGTTGAACTCAATTTTAGAGAGACATCTCATCTTCAAAACAAAAGTTCTCCCAAAAATAAATCTCTTACCCTTTTTTTTTTTTTTGTGCCTGGTTCAAACCCGGGTGTCCTTTTTACTTTTGGCTTATATTATTGCCCAAAGAAGAACCATTCAAAATTTTAAGACACACTTTTTTATGCACACAAAGATCAGACGTGAAGAAAACCCCTGATCCTAAAAGGGTTCGAGGATCAAGAGTAGAACTCACCAAACTCGCAGAAAAGGAAGAATCAAGAATTCTCCACGCCCAGAAATTCTGAAAATCTTATGGGATCAGAATCAATCAAGAAAATACTGATCTTGATCTTACAAAATAGAGAAAGAAGAGAGAGAGTGATGGATGGTTAACGGCCGACAATAGAAGACTGGATAAAGGAAAGATGAAATGGTGTGAGAGAGAGAAGAAGAAGATAAGAGATTCTTCCTTCCAGAGAGAGAGAGAGAGAGTAGTGTTAAATTATTAGCGTGAGTGTGTAAGACATTACGCAAATGAGTAAAGTTTGTTGGGACAGAAAGATCAGATTATGACATTCTGACTTCTGCGCATTCAAAAATTCATGATCAAATAAACTTTGATCTAATTGAATTAATTATAAAATAAATATAAATATTATTTAATTAATCATTTTTAAAATTATACATCAATAATATAATAAATATATTATATTTATTAAATAATTAATTTAAATTTGATTGAATAAAATTAATTTTTTTCTTATGCATATGCTTCTTGTGTTATATGATTTTTCTTTCTTTTTATTATATATACTAATATAAAATAGAAAGGCATTTCATACTCATAAGTCACGGTTCATGACGCGCACTGTATCAATTTTTTGTGAAATCAAAAATACTATTCAATTGATATGATACCTAACTTATTCAACTATTCAAATTTTTCATTAACTGATAAATGAGTTTTTTCTCTTTCTTTCTTTTTGTTTTTTTTTTTTTAATGTAATGTCTTGTTAATATATTTTATTTTTATTTATAAAATATTATTTATTATATACACGCTGGAATAACCTTGTTAAAAAAAATATACTATTTCTAATTTTTTTTTTAATTTTTCAATATTACAAAAATTATTTTTGATAGTTAAAATTTATAATAATTTGTGTAATAATATTGATGTTTTTTAAGGATGTATCTAAAATTTTAACTGATAAAAAAAATAGTCTTATTGGTGTGTGATTTAAATTTGGTGAATTTGTTATTTATAGGAGAGCTACAAAAATTTATAACCCATTCCAAATTAACACTTTACCATCTCATGAATTAATGATAAGATAAATTGAGTAATTATCCATTCATATCGACTAATGATAAGATAAAGTCCACCAAAATGGGTATTACTTATACATATGAATGTTTCAACAGTCAACATTTAGTTAAACAATTGAATCATCCAATACAATATTATTTGTCAATCTTTAATAATAACCAACCGTAAATGAGTATTAAAGGACAGGGGAAGCCTCCATTTTCCACACCCAAACCCTTCATTCTCCTATTTCTCTTTCTTTAATATATATATATATATATATATACAAGTGAGACGAAGAAATGACAGACAGACGGACAAAGAGCGAGGGAGGGAGGGGTACCCGGCACAAACAATATTGCCGGCGTTGGGTGCCTAGATGAGTGACACGCGTCTTGGTTTTACCAAGATAAGGAGTCATTATTACAAGGTAAATGAAGGAAAGTTGAGGTCCTCTTGTGCAAAATTCCATGGTCCCCTTCCAAGATGCTACAATCTCCATCTTAAGCAGTCGCTTTTGCTATACCATATCAAGTTATATGTATTCTTCACAAACACCAATCAAAATATCATAAAACTGCACTCAATTTGCATTTGTGGTTTTACATATTTTACATGGATAATATGTGTGTATATATATATATATATATATATATATATATGGAAAAATGCAAACAACTTCTTATGATATTGTAAATGAGCATTTACTCTTTTATGAAAAAACAAATAGCAATTTACCCCCCTATGATTTTTATAAGGAGGTAAATTGTTATAATTTTTTTATAGGGAGTAATGTGCTCATTTTTAATATCACAGGGGAATAAATTATTATTCACCCTATATATATATATTTGATTATTTGCATTTTTATTGTATAGTTCATTGTGTTTTTTAAATTAATTCAATATTAAAATTATAATTTAGATTTTAATATGTTGTTAAGAATTAATTGAATATAATTAATTTATAAAAATAAAAATTAAACAAAAAACAAAAAAAAAAAAAACTTATTTTCATGTCCCGCGTCTAATCCACGACATGAGCAATTTTTTTTTTAAAAAAAATTCTTTTTAAGTCATCGACATATTTTTATTATAGAATTTATATAAATTATATTTATATAATAATTTTTAAATAATTAACCCGGAAAGTAGGAAGGAAGAGAGCAATAAAGAGTCATAAATAGCGTTAGGTAGAAGAAATTAAGTAATGAGCTACCCATACCAAATGCTACTTTTGAATATAACCATACACACGCTATATCTAAAACCAAAATAAGAAGCAAGAAAAAAGGAGCATATATGTTCACTTCTAAACACCATTAATGTAAAATATTGGACCCAATTAATATTTATTGTTAATTAATAAATTCGTCACTGTGCTTTGGGTTCGTCTCATTTATTTTTCAGTCATGAGGATAATCTAAATAAATCAAAGGCAAGTATCAATATTCTATCACCATTAGGAGGTTTTTAATTCAACTGGTGTATTTATATATTTGATTATTTTCTTGTATCATTGAATTTTGTTTTTCATTGTTGTAATAGAAAATCAGACAAGGACGTGGGACGATGCAGTAAACAACGTATTGGCTATTGGGGCGCACACGGTTTTCCGTGTTTTTCTTCTAGAACCTGCTGACATTCTATCTGCGAATTGGAGATCTTATAGCTGGCAAGTGGCAATAAATAAAACATTTATGCTGTTTATTATTATATTCATAGACTTTATTATATAATCACTAAATCAACTTAGCGTACAAGGAATGGAGATAATAATACAATACGAAATCATCTTTTTATTGTAATTTGTACAATGCGGTCTTAGTTTGTACTTTTCTACTATACACATTAAAAATAATTGTCCAAGGACTCAAAGATTAGCCAGCTAGCATGCATGCAGTTTTATCTTGTTTTCAAAATAGTATTAGAATAGTTTTCATTTCTTTCATCAAACCATAACTGCGATACGTATCTGAACAAACAACCATAATATTTTCTTTTTAATGATTTTCATCATATTAGAATTGGGAACATATACATCTGGCTAAAAATGGAAATCTTAAATGATTTAAATCTGAAAATTTTGACTAGGCTGTTGTTCAATGAGTGCATGGTGAACTACATAATCTTCTATAACCAATGAAGAGATCTATCTCCATGATCAGTACAAAGGAGTTATTGCAGGTGAAGCAGGCATCGGTTTCACCAAGTCCCTTAAGGGAATGCCAAAATTAATTAAGTTGAATCAAAAAGAAGAACGGATGGTGCAGGAAAGGGCAAAGATTTCACCTTGACCAGTCAATCAGCCCGTCAAATAATGTAACCAGTTTTGCCGTTCTTTGCCCAGGGAAGACTGAAAAATAGGATGGTTGTCCCTCGATTTTCAGCATTCTGATCATTCACTTAGCTTGCAGTTGCGTATGTATGGATGACCATAATTTATATACTTGGTCCAATATGCCCTGTACGTTGTCATTGCCAACTCTAACCAGGGCTTCATGTTCCCATTGTAATGTATAACAGCTGCACTCTGAATCTCTGATTGATTCACGCTTGGATTGTAACCCAATCCAAGAACGTGCCATGACTTTTGAAGTGGATGTGTAAGCCCATAAAAGGTCATAAGACCTGGAGGTAGCGTCCCCAGCTTCCACAGCACACGATCTTCATTCTAATATCATAATAGAGGTGTAAGTAAGGACAGGAACAAAGAACTCAAAATATTTGATACTCATGGTTCAAGTTCTACACCAGCAAGTTATTTTCAGAAAGCAGGAAGGAAAATTATATGCAGAACTAGCTTCAATGTTTGTGGTATTAAGTAGGCAAACCGCCTCCCCTCAGAGAAACTTCAGTATACAACTTACTCTTTTCCTGCGTATGGTTGCGTACAAGGTGCAGTAGAAATAAAAAGCAAAAGTAGAACAAGAAAAAGGAAGCAAATAATATATATAATAAGAGAAGCAAAAAGAAAGACTCACCATATTTTGCCATTTGTGGTATATGCCAGTTATATCCTTTTTCTTCCACACCTTGAGATCGAAAATGTTCATTCCATACGCCCACCCACAAGCATTTGGGTCGAAGTTTTTAGCAATATGCGGATTTGAAAAATTTAGGTATTTATCAAACCGATGAAAGCTCTCACCACAGGTTTCAACTGCTCCATTTACGTTTCCATTGAGATTTACTGCCCACAATCCAGTCAAGTCCTTCTGAACAACAATATCATCATCAAGGAAGAGAATTTTGTCCAACTTTGGATAAACCTGAGGGAGATAAAACCTTAGGTGATTAAGCATTGAAAGATACTTTGGGTTCCGATACTTCAGGTTAGAAGAACCTTCTGCCGCCTTGAAATAGTATTCTTTCATGGCTGCAGACTCCAACTGACGCAGCACAGGACAATAGGATGAGTTAAGCCACTTGAATTCATCGACATTCTCAACATGAATAGTTGCTTTACCAGGAGGGTTCAATAGAAACCACATATTCATTGCTCCAAAGTTCAACTTATCAGTAACAAGATGGAAAACATGTTTCTCAGGGTCCTGCACGTCATGCAAAGCACCGAATTCAGCACTAAAAGCGTCTCACAAAAGACCAATTAACACTGCATTGTGGCTCAGCCTCATATAGCATGTCCGTTGTCATGGTGAATTTACAGAATGAGAAGAGCTTGCATATATACATAGAACTATATATTTACGTATATGTCATTTATGGCATTAGGAGTTCTGTGTGCATGTAAAAGGTAGTGCGAGCATGCATTTGTGATATACATCCATCATAAATACATGTGTCTGCATATCTCTCCAAGGACCAAGCTTCTGGATAAAGCCGTGCATGTGTGCGAGTCTCTGTGGAATACATATAAGCCATAGTCGTACCAAAAGAAAAAGAAGAAAACCAACCCACACCTTGGCATTCATAATGGTTGAGTTGACAACTACTGAAGCAGCAAGAACATTATCGGAAAACAGGGCATAATGGTAAAGATTTGGATTTTCCAGATTCTCACTTCGAGGGAACTTCCTACTCTTCGGTGGAAGAAGGTAGTAGTCTATTGTTAAGCGCATGGATAAACAGTGAAGTCCATTTGGAATTGTCTTTGCAGCTAGTTGACTAAGGAATGTACTCTGCTTTTTCAGAGTACGGACCTGCTCATCTGCAGATTGCAGCATGGCTCTTAGCTTCTCAGTAACTAGCTTGCAGCTATATAGTCGCTCCCTAGCTTTAGACAACACTAGGTCCATTGCTTTCATCATTTCTGGTGCACTGTCATACATACATCCACGTACAAACGTCAATTTACCAATCAAGCTGGAATTCAGGTAGTTAAAGATGGATTATACCAGACTCAATTACCTGCGATGCAGATGAGAGTCAGTAGTTCCCTCTCCTAAAGAACGTTGACTATCTCTCAGTCGGTTCTGTAACTCATGGGCCAAGTCAAGTTTGTTTTTGGTTATTGCAAGACTTATATAGACCCTTGCCATTATCATTTGATCTTGGATGGTTCGTACATTTGAATCAGAATTTTCATTCTCATTTTGTTTCCTCCATAAACTGTACTTCCCCAAAACTGCAGAGTCAACTGATTTAGAACGTTGAATGGGCTCATTTTCGAGCTTTACAGTCACTTCATAGTCTTGTTTTACCAAATCGACAGTTTGATTTTCACGTCTTTTTCCTCTCAATTGCTGCAAAATGATTAGATGAACAATGCAATAGATCAATAGATCCAAGCAGAGCCCCAGTAGGATCAAGAGGAAAATTCTGCAAAAATAATTCATTTGCACAAACATCAAGCATTAGTGAGATTATATTGAGATGAATGCTGGGCCTTACCCTTCTGGCTAGTTTAGAAGGTTTCCCGAGAAAACTAGAATGATCCTCTGCAAAAGACAAATTGCTATTCAATAATTTCATATTGAAATGTAATGGAAAGAAATACTATATCAACAGAATCTCACGAAAGATAGTACCGTTATACTCATCTTGTTTGGCTTTAGACGTTTCTTGTTTAGCATATGAAGCTACTCCAGTGGACTTAAGATCACCAAAAAAGAGAAAAAATGACTCAGCATCTTTCAAATGATGATACATTTCCCCACCAACAAAAGTACCAGTAGCTACAGTCGCATAATCATTCTGACCTCAGAAGAATTGGCATTGTCTGCGATAGTTTCTTGCCCAATAAATTTCCATGATGCAGACAAATTATTCTTTTTGAAAAATTTGACACTCAGAGGCCCAAAATCTTCTGTCCTGACCTTGATGACATCAGTTACCTAAAATGAAGCTGAAATTAGTAAAAACAACAATATAAAAGCAGGTTTCTGAAAGCATGCTGCCACTGAATAAAAATTTGCTGCTTTAGTAAAATGAAGATTTAAGGTGTTGCTACGCAAGCCTCCTCCGTTTTAGATTCTATTTTTACAAGTAATTTCTTATATATGCCAGAACATGTAACCAAAACTAGAATCCAAATGAAGGATGTGCAGAAGAAGCGTACCTTTCCACTAGAATCAGTTGAAGATTCATCATTATCTGCCAAAAAACTATACAAATTAGTTTCTGCTTATATTAAAAATAGGAGTGTTAACTAACAGCCAGATGACAAGTGACCCAAAACCTCCTGAAATGTAAGCAATCAACCCAAATAGTATGGTTATTTTCCAACTAATTTTCCCTGGTCCCCGTGCAAGCAAAAAGTAGATGGAGAGATATAGACTAATATATTGGAAAAGGTTACAATGATGAGAAAAATAAAAACCACAGAGAGGAGAGACAGACAGACAGACATAGAACAACTCCTGACTCCCCAGCCTAGCTCCACCACTCAACCCTTCTTCAGAGGCCAGGTACTCGTGCATCCCCTTGTGGATGACACCAAGCAGATCATTTCCATTGCAACATCTCACGTACATTCACTTAAGGACACCTTGTCTTCTCATTAAATTTTCTCCAGTTTGCCCAATCCTACACCTCTGTTCATGACTATTGCCTCGTCTCCGCAATTGCAGGAAGCATTGTAAATTGTCTAACCTAACTCATCAATCTTTCAACATCCACAATTCTCCTTTACCTAAATAAATTGTCCAGAAAGAGATAACTGGCGTTTGTAGTTAGCACAATTGAAGGGAATCTACCACTCACCTCTTCAACTTGATCCAAAATTCATGGCATCAAATTATCAGATCAACAAGTTGCAACCTTTCCAACTAATTTCACTGATACGGTTCCTATCCTAATACTAAGCTCCAAAAAATGATTTTTCAACCTCCAATAAGGATACGTATATCTTGCCACCAATTCAAGTTGCCTTCATATAAAGCGGCACGTGAGCAGTGAACATTGCAATCCACGACGGACAATTTATCAAAACCAACTTACATCAACTATTCATGAAATAGAGACAGAACAATTCACACACCTTATCCAGGTATACACATTTCCCAGATCGCATCACCCAAATCAACTCAATTTCATAAATCGTAAGATCTTCACTACATGCGCCAAAAATCTCTCACCTGAGTTACAACCAATGCAACCTGTGTACCGAATAGCATGATCTCTTCATAATTAATCTACAACTACATCACTTGCATCAGGTCACAACACTCAACGCTAACGCCTTTGGTGCTCCCAACCCAAACTAAAAAAAGCATCAAGGCTCCAATTTCCATACACACCGAAGCATCAACAAAAGACCAGCATAAAATTATAAAAAACAATTTGCACGCAAACTGACCAGTGGAAGAGGCCGTCAAGAGGCCGCGGCCGATGAACAAAAAGGAGAAAGCAAGGAATGAGGAGAAGAAGATGAGGAAAGCAATTGTGAAGAGAGATCCGATGGCCTTATTCCTTGGGACACGGGAAAATAATCCCCTCTCACTCGCCATTTCCTATCATAGACCTTCAAAGATTGTTTACGGTGTCAGAGAAAAGTGGAAACTGCGTAATTGTACATTGATACATATAATCAGATAGATATAGAGAGAGAGAGATTACGGAGAGCGTTTTTGAATAGAGATCCGGGAGATCGATGAGCGAGTTGAATGAAGTTCGAAATTCAGTTGGAATCTATAAATGTGATTACATATATATACACACACCAGCCTGTTTCTCTGTGGATTTAATACACGTGCGCGCGCGGGAGAGAGAGAGAGAATCCGGGTTCGGGTTTTGCTATACAAAACTGATTTGATGATTACTTTGTATTAAACTTATTATTTGAATTATATGCCCGCAAAAAAATATTAACTGATGCTCTAATATTAGGGATAAACACTAGTGGTGGCATCTTCACTTTGTGATATGCCCCCTTTTTCTCTCTAAATTTATAAGCTTTTCTTTTTTAATATCATTTTCCTATATTCTCAAAATAACTACACATTCTTATAGTATCATAAGTCGTATTTCAAGCAAGAACTAAGCATTAGTGATGCAACAGAAAATTAATTGATAAAAAATAAACAACAGAAACATCGATACATACATAATTAATTACTAGGAAAAATGATAGCTGATTAGCTACTTAATTAGTAATGGATCAAACTTGGTCCATTCATTTAATTTTGTTTTCTTTTTCTGGTTGATGACCAAGTTAAACTAATTAAGCTTAAAAGCGTTGGAATAATTAATGTACTAATTAGGTGGCCAGATGACTGCGCCGCCGCCGTCAGTTATGCATGACAACGGGACCAAACACAGCCCTCCGCTTCTCAGCTCCCGCTTTGCCTCCTCGCTTTCCTTCCCATCGCCGCCCTGCTGTTACATCATCATATCATTTCTCATTAATTAATTTCATCCATTCATTTTTATTTTAAACTACCCAACTCAATATATACACATATATAGTAATTCTCAATTTTCATTTTTTTCAGACTATTATCTGATTATCAAAATTAATGTAATGTTAGAAAATATTTTTAAAAAAATTCCAGTTAAAAAAAAAATGTCTGTATTTTTACTCTCCAACACTAATATTATTTTTAGAATTAAATACAATTTACCTCTTATATTAACGAAAAAGTGCAAAACCCATTAATTCTACAAAACCAAATTCAGGGGAAATTAGACAAGAAATGAATTTCTTACCGCTTTAATTATTGTAGTGGTGTGAGTACCGGTTGATGTGTTCTTCAAGTAAGGAAGGCTCAGCGTCTGCGATATACCAACTCTAATAATTAATCACTATCTAGAATACATCGATCGTTCATATGAATTAATAATGGCAGACATATGGGGAGAAGAAAAATAAAAAATAACAGGTAACCATATATTTTTTAATATGTAATATAAAAACATGCTTTAATAAATTATATTTAATATGTATATATGAATTTTTCACTTTATGATATTTTTGTCCGTTACAATTATTAGAGTTTATGAATAATCATAAATCAATACTATCTAACATAATTAAACGAATTATAAACAAGCATGGGTAATAGTTACACAATTGTAATTGATTATTATTAATTCTTCGTTTTTTTTTTAATTTTTTCTATAGTAACTAATGGTGATAAAAAGTAATATTTGGTCTGGTACTAAGAACAATGGACCTGTGAGGTGCAGGTAGGTACCTGGACCTGGGTGTGAAGGAATTTGATGTATCCAATGGCCTCCATTAGTACGGATGCTGTGTCTGTCTGCAATTAATGTTCCCAATATTTGACACATCAATTAGTTATTATTATTCTTTCCACCCAAAAGGAAATGTATAAATATTATTAAGTGTATTCAGAATAATATAGAAACTAATGCCAGCAACCATATTATATTAAAAATGAATAAATTATTTATTAAAATAATAATAATATATATTTTTTAAAATAAAATAATAAATTACTTTATTATAAAAAATACAAAAAAATAAATTAGAATTTGTTTTCATAACGAAATAATCTCCTCATTTCAGAAATAAATTGAATTAAACCCAAATAATATATATACATGTGCCATGTTTTCTTGAAATCCTAAAATAAAGCGTGCAAATTTTTACTACTACTCCTTAATTTCTTCAAAATCGTGCCTGTCTTGTCTGCCACCTTCATGTCTGTTAGACAACCCCATCTATATATACATGTAATCCCAAATTTTTAAATGTACAGCTAAAATTCCAGATTAATTTGGGGAACGTGAAGCTCAATTTAAATTTTTTATCGTAAGATGATGTTAATAACGGTATTTTATTTAATATATAATCATTGTTATTTATGTATTTAAAAAAAATATTATGTAATATAATTGTGTGATGTATACATAGATATGATGAAATATTACAAAGTGTTTGGGTATTTAAAAAAGTGAGCTTATAATATCAGAAAATAAGAACGAGTTTATTAGAGTAAAATATTTTTTTAGTCCCATAAAATAAAGACAAAATTTATTTTGGTACCACAACTATGACAAGTGTTGCTTTTAGTCCCATAAAACTCATAATTAATAACGTATTTTCAGTCCAAAAAAATCATGTACGTTGTGGTTTTGAGACTAAAAAGGTGTTGTGATTTTTGGACTAAAAAGTCCGAAACTCACATTTTCTGAAACTAAAAAAACGTGATTTTGAGTTTTATGGGACTAAAAGTGACATATACCATAGCTGTGGTATCAAAAAAAAAATTTCCCTTATTTTATAGACAAAAAAAAAAAAAATTGCTCAGCTTCAAAGCTCAATTTCAAAAGAAAAAAAGAAGAGATTTCCAATTTATTTTCAAAATAATCTTACAAGTCAGTCCGATTTTTTATAATTAATTACAGTTTTCCATTATAAATATTTTGTAATCTCCACAATTTTTATTTTATTAATATACTTGAGTAATTTTCTTTTAAAATAAAATTTAACATTTTATAAGGTAATAAAAACGAATTAAACTTATATTATGGACCCAAGAACTGTAATTTACTGCATGATTATGAATAGGTGGTATTGTAGAATAACAGTGTACCTTGCCAAAAGGTGCTACTAACTGTTGAAGGGCTGCAATTCTATCTCCCAGTTTCTCTTTTCTCACCTGCTTAGTTCAGCTTACAATTAGCAAACTTAATTAATCATCATAAGTTTACGATATTAATTACCATCAGAGCTAACACGAACCAGAAGAAATATAATTTTTCATTACGATAAAATTGTAAATTTTTGCATAAGTTTAATTTGTTTGATCATAATAGATAATTTTGATATTTTTTATAACGCAGGCATCAAACTTCATCTTTTTATGCACTAAAAAAAAATACGGATGGCTACAACGTTATTGATTAATGACTATGTCTAAAATCCATGATAAATAAAAATTATTAACTATGGTAAAATAAAATCGATGCAAAAATACTAGTTTTTCCACTGTGAAAAAATTATTTGGCGTAGTTAAAAGCTATGGTAAAAACATTTGACATGACAAATATTTTAGCGACTCTCACAAAAACTACAGCCGATGATCGATATATGGACGTGATTAATAACTATTTATTATAATTATATATTA
Organism: Sesamum indicum; assembly: GCF_000512975.1. Lineage (NCBI taxonomy): Eukaryota > Viridiplantae > Streptophyta > Magnoliopsida > Lamiales > Pedaliaceae > Sesamum > Sesamum indicum. The sequence goes on from NC_026147.1 coordinate 22,639,146, forward strand.
ATAATCATGGCAGTTAACAATGATAAAGTGTTATATTTGTTGTAGTGATAGTGTGAGTTTACTGGAAAAAATTTAACCTAGTTCTATCATGATGACTAAATTCTGCAGTATATATCGCGTTTACGTACCTTAAAGGGTGGGCAAGAAGCGCGTGCTTCTACCCGCGATTTCTTTGGTGCAGTTTGAAGTGTCTTTGCCTCCATTAATTTACTGCAGCTGCTTCGTTTTGCTTCTGCTGCTCCATCACTTGACATCTTTAAATTAAATTTTTAAAAGAGTAAAGTTCAAAAAATTAATTATTATGGATGGTCCCCTTATCAAAATATTCATTAATAAAAAGACTTAATTTCGAAAAAAAAAATATCATAAAGGTGAACATATAATGCATAAAGCTGAATTTGCCTTTGATTGGAAAAGAAAAAGAGTTGTAGCTTTTCCCTGTTTTCTCGATTAAACAAGAATTGTTTTGGGTTAGTTGTGCTTTAAATTCCATCAACTATTTGAGTATATATCTCAGACATGATTTTATATATCCATAAGTTTGAAAAAAAAAAAAAAGAAAAGAAAAAGAATTTAGGGTATGTATCTATACTCTATAAGAAAAATACTTGTTAGTAAATTGGCAATGAATTGTTTAAAATATACATCAGATAATGTAGATTAGAAACATGAACCTCACTTGTTAATTAACTTGATAATGATTTTAACATGATTCTTTTTAGTGGCAATCGAGGCATTTTCTTGTAGAGATATGTACTTACCTTGTTAGAGCTTTGCAATGGAATTTGATATGGTTGGTGCATGTCATGATCAAGGCCATAAGAAGCTGGGGTGAAATTCCCACTGAATCTTGAAGACGAGCGGAGATGATCTACTGCCTGTAAGTTCAATATGTCCAGGGAACCTGGAATTGTTTCTTGATTGAAATCTGACAGGTTTGCGCCTGGAAAAATCTGGCTGAATCCTGTTGGACTACTGAAAGGTAAATCTCCTGGAGAAAGCTGAGCAGAAGAGAAGGGTTTAAGCAAGAATTTGGTTCGGATGTCGTCGGATTGCAAATTTGTTAGCTGGTTTGTCATCAGGCTGAATTGATGATGAGTTATTGATGATGGGTTGAGGCTGCTGCCTAATAGTTGAGTGTAGTTGAGGTGATGATAGTGGTCGGAGAAGACTTGCTTAATCCTTGAGAGTTGTAAATCTTGTTGTGGAGAGGAGTGACAGGTAGTGGTTAAACTGAGGCCAGCAGTGTTAGGCGCCCCCCAATGGTTGGGAGCCATGTAGAGTGAAGTGAGTTGAATGTTGTGTTGCGGGGTTTCTTCTCCGGGCCTCAAATGGGATTCGGGATTAATAGGGTATGAAATATTGTAGGCATTTGTGTTCCTCCTGTAAGATGAGGGGAAATTAAAAGGAAATATCCACGAACCCTAGTTCTGGAGCAAAGAAATTAGTTATATAAGCACAGAAAAGACTTGTCAGATTTTCAGTTCTTCAACCATGATGATTACCTTCTTCAGTATAAAAACATTGGAAAACATGGGAAATACTGTATTTGACAAGAAAAGAAGCCAGAATATAAGGCAACAACGAGTTGATGATGGTGGTGGTGGTGAATGTTTGCAGACTCCATATAATAATAATAATAATAATAATAATAATTATTGCAACACATGAAAATCCCAAGATTAATAATATTTAAATGAAGCTCCATAACAAGGAATCTGGTGTCTCTCCTGAAAGGTGGTGGTCAGGTGACACCCACACCATATATATATATACAGTAGTCTTCTTTTGCTTTTAGCAGCTTTTCATATATAGTCCCATCTTTACTCTTTGAATGTCGACTTAGATCATCATGATAAAGCAGCTACCTATATATCTATCCTTGTAAACAAAGCAAACAAAATACCAATATTATCATTGAATTGAAAAACTCTTGTAACCAGCCCCTCCTCTCTTTTCAAATTCCTCTTCATCACTCAAAACACTTTCTGCAACCTTTACACATCTTTCTCTCTATGTGTGCTTCAAAATTCAGGAACATGAGATGATATTCATAATATTAAATGGTGTATTTAGAATCCCTACCTTCAATCCCAAGGCTTTCAACACAAGAACTCATGCACCCACTCTCTCTCTCTCTCTCTCTCTCTCTCTCTCTGTGGGTGTGGGTGTGGGTGGGGGGTGTACCCACATTTTGGCTATATATATATATATATATATATATTGGACTGTAATATCAAATGGTGATTTTGAAGAGAGGAGGGACTAGCTAGCGTAATGGGTGGTCTGCTGCTAGTGCTAGCTATTCTGGCTGGGGTTTACTCACTTTGTGGTCCATTTCTCGGATTAACGTTTTTATATATAAATATACATAGGCTAATTAATGTATAAAATTTATAATCATTTCAAGGTGTCTGGAATTAATAAAGGATATTCGTGAGATTCTTACAAAATCATTGTGGTGCGATTTAATTCAGACATCATATGTTTAGGGTTAGAAGACAGCACAAAGTACTTAAAACAGTACTGGTTTGTAGATATGCAAGTAGCAAAATAAATGATCAATGCAACTTAATTAAAAATCTTTCTCCCTTTTCAAAGAGTATAGAAATATTCAAAAAAACAACAAACAAGAAAACAAAAAAGAAGATACAAAATCACGAATCAGGGAATATTCAAAAAGAAGGTTGAACGATCAGATCATGATTCATTAACAGAGTAGATATTGAATGGTGCAAACTCAAAGCTGAGGCTATGGATATGTGAGAAACGACAGATCGCACGAATGTGGATGCAAACTGAAAGCAAAGGCCATGAGTCGTTGGTAATTAAAAAGTTATGAGTTCAAATTTGTTCTCATGATGGAGAGGGTGGTAGCTGCAGCTAGCCATCAAAGTTAAAGCCTGCAAAACATATACATGCATTATTCATACACATCATCATCAACATCAACATGTTTGTTTGATAGGAATTTAGGGTAAGGACAAGCGTGGCAGCCCACGCCATACCAAGACAACCATTACATGGGATGATTATAATGATGTCAAATTGACCTTTCCATGACATCATTCATCATCATCTCCATCATATCTGCATATATTTTTTGGCTTCTTTCCTTTTCTCACCCTTCTGTTATTCTGCCTCCATCATACATCTATCTACCCTTCGCCACCTATTTACTTTAAATGAATGATAAAAAAAAGTAGTATATTAAGATATGATAAATTCTATCAAGTGTTAATTTTGATATGTTTATATACTTTTGATAGAAAAATTACTTCTGAGCCCTTATTTTTAAAATTTAATAGATAATAAAATAATAATAATAATAATAGTAATGATTACTATTTCTATTATTATTTGTTATTATCATTATTATTTTTATTTTTATTGAAATTATTTATTATTAAGGGGGAGTTGAACACCCCACTAAGAGAAATGAAGAGTTGGGTATTGCTTTTGGGCTACTCATCAACCAATATTGTATTAATGGGATGGTTTTTATAATTATAACCACAATAGCACAACATACTTGCACATATCTGACCATCATACAGATACAGTATACTGATTTTAAAAATAAAAATTAATATATGATTAAAAGATATTGACGGTTAAAATATAATATTAAAATAAATAATTATATTTATATAAATATTTAAAAGTATAATTTATATTTTAAAATTTAATGATGAAGTGTCACAAATTGTGAATCATGAGTGAGAAGTGTTTTTTTTTTATTTAAAATTAATAATATTAATATAGATGTGAAGGTGAAAAGTTGCATGGATTTGGCATAACCTGTAAAAGGGGGTCTAAAGTTTGCAGGAAAAGGAGAAAGGTGTTGGAGAAGAAGACAAGGGAAGGCATTGGAATTGGAGGAATATATGCTTTCTCATTTTGTATAGGCTTCCCATCTATCACTTTGCTTTCCAAATATTGCATTAAGCCCCCATTAATATACGATATTTACAATTTGAACTGGTGGTCTTCAGTTGAAGTCCAAAAGTATTACCATGGGAATGGGATTACTATAAGGTACAAATTGATTGTTATTACAGAAGCTTGCTAGATCAATATATTTTCAGATGTGAGGATTTTTTTTAGATGAAAAATTGGAAATTATGGCAGAATTTTCATAAAAATAAATAGATTTTCACATTTTTATATTTAATAGAATAAAATGGAAGCAATAGGGTTTTATAAAATTATGCCCAATTATTGTATGAAATTTTCTGCATGGGGGGTGGAAAAGTGATTCTTTTATAAAAGGGAAGATAAGCTATTTGTGCTCTAAATATTGGACATCATCCACCTTTTCAACATTATATGTATGTTCCAAATGATGTCTTAATCTAATGATTAAGGTTGAAATCTTATAAATAATTAGTTTCAAATCATGGTTCGAAATTTATCTCACTTGATATGAATTTATTGTAATGAAATTTTATCTTATGGGTATTTAATTTGAATAACATTATGACATAGTTGTCTTGAGTTGTATCAAAACAAAGTACAATGTTCTTGATCTGATAACTGTTTAATACAGAGAATTAAACATCGATTTAAATTTGTTTCCAAATTGATGTTATTAATTGCGTCCGCTAACTAAACGCAACTTCTTGAATGTATGATGGTAAAAGAAATAGAAAAGGAAATGTAAGTTTTGCGTTTAATAGAAAAGTACCCATTTTTTCATTTCCATAAAAGCTAGATATTTGTCACGCTTGTTGGCAATTGTTAAGAGCGACTTTTGTTTGTCAAGAAAAGTTAAGATAGCGACTCTAGCCTAGAGTTTATAATGACCTTCGAATTGGGCTTGCCTGTAATTTTCATGGGCTTTATCCGTCTTAGCCCAACAGACTTACCATTCGTCGGTCTGGTATATTAGGTGTTATATGGACACACTCAAATGGGTGTGTGGCAATTAAATAAAAAATGGTTCTGGGTGGAGCAATTTTTTAAGCTAGTTTCTGTCGATTTTGGATCAATCCGACCTATTGTGCATCTTAATTGTGACAACTTATATATAACTTTTATATTATTAATTATCAATGATGACGATTTAAATATATGTATATATAGTTCTTACAGCAGAATTTTATAAGTAGTGTTACTCCTTTACATACTTCTTTCAAACTCGTTTGATTCTTTGCTTTGTCCGCAAATGAATTGGTACGTGGGGAAGGACATATTGAGACTAACATCACAAAGACAAAATGAAAAGAGTAAAAAGGTGAAATAGCTTTGCTTGTTTCTTACACATAACTGCAGGCTAGTGGTTATGTCCAATTCATAATTTCCATCCAAACACACGTAATAAATTAACGTTAAATGTTAATTTAAGAAGCTTCAAACCTAAGAATTCCATCTTTAACAAAATGTAATTAGCATTCTGGTAGTCAGACATAGCTGCCCTGAAAATACATTCTTTACATTAACTGTCATCAAAGACCTGGTTTCAAGTGCTATGCATGCTTATTTGCCCAATACGGAAAAGGAAAACAAATGTAATTTCACTTCTAATTTGGATCATTGTTGCAAATTATTTCATATTTGAATTACGGAAGAAAAAAATAACTTTCTATTAAAACCGTCGCTATTGAGTATATTATCCTATTAAAGTCCATATTCAAAGCTCAAAAGAGGCTCGACTCCACAAAATTTGATGTTAATGAGACCCTACTCGATTCGTAAGGTTGAGGTCTCAAATTAAATTATAAAAAAAAATTATGAGTTCGAGTTCGATGAATATAGATGTATGTCTACTTTTATATACTTTGTTGTTTCTTGAATTTGTCCTATTTGAACGTATTTGTTGATTTGAATTATTTATATGTTGAATCATTTTTTAATTTGAATATATATTGAATGACGTAATGAATCACATACTATATATATATATATATATATATAAATCGAGAGAACTTTTAGTATTTCGATGGTAAAATTATCTTGAATTTTTTATTATAACATATTGTTTTTTTTTTAAGAAAAAGTGCGGAAGCTGCAATGTAAAGGAAAGCAAAGAGTCCAAACGTAAAGTTGTAAACAATGTTGAAATACAAGTCAAATTGTATCATTACTTTTGAGAAGCTTAATTTTCTTTTAGATTTTTATCAACTCACTGCATAAATTACAATATTTAATCGTGACTAATTGTCATGATTAATAATAAATAGTCGTAGCAAATGGTTATTTATCATGACCATGCAACAGTTGTTGGACGTGGTATTTGTATAATTTTTTTTTGAAAAAAATCTATATTTTTACATCAATTTTATTTACTCAGAATTAATAAAAAAATATTTAACATGATTTTCAATTTATAACTATTAACATTAGAGCCAATAATCATTTTTCCTTTCACTCAGTGCTTGCCTTTGAACTTAATTGTTTCCCACTTAAGTATGTGGAGTGCCATAATTAGGAGGAGAACCTTTCGCGGACAAGTTTCCACAGCAGCATAGTTGTATCAGCAGTTTAACAGTTCCAATTATTGTTAAAACATTGTAGAAATAATCAGAATCAACTGTGTAATGATATATATATTAGATTATCTATGTCCCGTTATTTTATATTTCAAATTATAAATTATTCCTAATCAAATTTATTTATTTTATTAAAAATATAATTCTCCTGTACCTTAACACATGGTAATAACTAGTATATATATATATATATTTATTTAAAAAGTTACTAGACAATTTTTGTACGAGAAATTATAAGATAATATGAAATTTTAATATAAAAAAATTATAATTTTTAATAAAATAAAAATATTACTAAAAATTAAACGTAGAAACTGGGTGACACCATATGTAGTATTCAGTAAAGAAAACCAAGTCAACAACGTGAAAAATGAAAAAAATTGAGGGCAAATGCAAATATGGGGAATTGAGTTTGAATTATTAGGTGAAATGAAAAAGTTGTCGCAATTTGGCTAAAATATTTTCAACGTGGCTAAATATAATTAGTTGGGATCACATTTTCCCGTGTTCCACTCAATAATGGGCCGGCCCTTCAAGAATATGCCTAACAACGATGCCCATTCCTCATACGTCGCCGTTTCCTTGGTTGCCTCCTCCCTCCGCAACGCCGTCGTAGGGGTTCCCCTCCCAAAAGAACTACTTTCTGGCCAGAAAAGAGGTAGGCCCAGATTTCATTAAGACACACCCGCTGCCGTCCAAGGGCATCCTCACCCTACTTCCCGCGTACCTACGCCAACCAATCAGCAACTCCCACATAATTATTGAGAGGTTTTCATTGTTCAACTACTACTAGCCCTTTCACCACAATATAGCTAAAATAATACTTATATTAAAATATAATTAAAAAACTTTGGAATTTTTTTTATATATTCATACATTTTTTATAAATGCTTTCAAGATTATGCATGTATTCTCTATACCATAACAAAATTTTATATCAAAATAATTTAGTTGAAATTCATCGCTACAATTAAATTATGAGAATTATCATATTATTCTAAAGGAAAATAATTCGATTTATTAATACACAAAATAATTTTCTTGGGTAATTCATCATACTCTTATATAAACATTTATATAATTTTTTGTTATGTGTTCACACATTTAATGTACTAGCAATCAACAATTCTAATAATTTTCTAAGAAATTTATAAAAAATAACTAAAATATTTTGAATTAGACAGTCAAATCAAGGAATGATTAATGAATCATCATATAGTGTAGGGCCCCACAGTGGAACTTGGCCTTGGTAGACCAGGAGTAGCTGAATGATAGAAGGCTGGCCCACGTAATAAAAACAAAATTGAGATTAAAAAAAAGAAAAAGAAAATTGAAAAAATGGGGAGTGTGTGTGTGTTTACTTCATTACTGATCCATACATACATATATATATACATACACAGATAGATACATACATGCTCCCCTCGCTTTTGATTGCGACCGCATAACGAATCATAACATTTACTCTCAAATATCTTTCTCTTGAAAAAGAAAGAAAAAATACAAATATCAATATTATCCGTAATTTATTGATTGCAGTGAAAATTAATCGACCCAAATGCGATGTAATTTATTGCCGTAGATCCTGCTGATCCGATTCAGTGAAATTCAAGCAACTTCAGGTGAATTTACCCTCTCGACTGACTGAAATTAGGTGGAGAATCGGAAGTTAAGATGGGGATTTAGGTGTGATTTTCACAAGCAAGTGGAAATTCGATGGAAGCATGAAGGATTTTGAGCTCCGTGGCGGGATTTGAAGATATTGCGCCAAAATTTCTGTGCAAAAAGGTACGTGCTTTTTCAATTTAATTTTCGTTTTGTTGTTTTGGGGAATTTTTCAAGTTATGTTTACTTTGTTTCCTTTCTTTCTGTAAAATTCCGTACTTTGTGTATAATTTCACTTGATTGTTTCCTTATCTTTTTCTTTATTCAATCTGTTTTTGGGTTTATAGTGGGAATATTGTACGGTTTTAAATTTTCCGGAAATGGAGTAAATAGGGAAATTCCAAGAATTTTCTTTTCCTTTTTCTTGGCTACATATTTCACCTCTTGTTATATTTGTGTTTAATGCTTAGCTCTGAATTATGAGTAAATAGCACATAGTTGAATGTGAAGTGTTTTCAGTTTTGGCTTGGAGTAAATATGCAAATAAGTTGGAAAGTTCTTCTCTTACCTTTTTTTTATATGGTAATAGTGGAAGCTTACAATATGTATCTTGATGTTATCTTATGAGGTAACCTGGGAATTTTCCCTATTCAGCATTACATTGAAGAGATCTATTAATACTTCTTTTCTACATGGAAGGCTTTTCGGGAAAATTTTGTAGCTGATCTTTTTCCTTTTCTTTCTTAATCTATTTTCCGTGGTCTCTTGCATGGTACAGCCGCCAGAGTATATTTTCCATCATAATGTCTGAAGGCAAGATGGTCGATGTTCTCTTGATCTGCTGTTTCCAAGAATATCTCTTGTCTGTATCAAACTGTTTTGACATTGTTGCAACATAAACTTGGTGATGATTGGTTGATATTATTATCTAAATGAAGTACAGAGTCGTTTTTCTGCTGAAAGGTGGAGAAGGTTGTAATGTCTGAGCAGGTTTTGGTGTTCGTGATAATAAAAATGTTTCCTTTCTTCCTTCCAAGTTGTTTATAGCTGCATCCTTGGGTTTTAACAGATGTCAAGTGAATAGGGATATTCTTTTTAGTTCTCAGTCAAATTCTGCATAATTATGGAATCACATGATGGGCACAAGTTGGTATGAGTAATTAGGTTGTTAGATAACTTGTTACGGCTACAGGTTGTTTGTGATATTTTTTGGGGAATTGCTCTGTGCATAGTTGGCAAAATGTATGGACGGGTCACTTTGTCAAATTCTAATTTTTGATATTGGTTTAATAGGATGGCAACTCCAGTGGAACCTCCAAATGGGGTTAGATCTCGAGGAAAGCATTATTTCTCCATGTGGCAAACACTTTTTGAGATAGATACAAAATATGTGCCAATCAAGCCTATTGGTCGAGGGGCCTATGGCATAGTGTGCTCTTCGATCAACAGAGAAACCAATGAAAAGGTTGCAATCAAGAAGATACATAATGCCTTTGAAAATCGTGTTGATGCATTGAGAACCTTGCGTGAACTGAAGCTTCTCCGGCATCTTAGACATGAAAATGTGATAGCTCTCAAAGATGTAATGCTTCCTATACAGAAGGGAAGTTTCAAGGACGTGTACTTGGTTTATGAGCTTATGGATACTGACTTGCATCAGATCATTAAGTCCTCTCAGACACTTACAAATGACCATTGCCAGTATTTCCTTTTCCAGGTATAAACAGCAGTCTAAGAGTTGTGTATGGATTATTTTTCAGTTTTGCTTTATGGATTATTTTTGTTCCTGTTCTTTATCTTCAGACCACCGAGGGGTCTATTGTTTCTTCTGAGTGAGCAGGCTAGACCTGTTCAGTACAAGTAAATATTCCTTTCAGTGCGAGGAGGGTTGTCATGCCTTAATGTATAATTTCTAGGGAAGATTGTACTAAGATTATTACTGGTGACAGAGTTATTACTTCCCACCTCCTATCTATGAGTGGGAACCACCAAGAGTGGTATTGGAAAACCCAATACAAATAGATGATGCAGTACCACAGTACTAGACTTTGCACATGGATGATATATGATGATGAATTAGGTCATTTATCTCTTAGTTTGTTCTTATTTATTTAGTTTATTTGGATGAATCTTTGGCAAAAGGGAAAAATTAAGAGAACTATACCTTTTTAGACCTAGAACTTTGAATAAGAGCAGGCTTCAAGTCGACTTGGGAAGCTAAATTCTGATGCCGTTTCTTATTTGCTAGTGATGTATGTGCTTGGAACTGTTTTTCCGAAACTTTACTATGATTGTCACGAAGCTTCTTATAATGACTTATGAAGATCCCTTAGCTTCCTTGGACTCTACTCTAGATGTTAAACTTAGGGACTGAATCATGTCTATTCTAGTCATTTTAGCTTATAGATGAGCTGATGAATCTTCTTTTGCTTGTGTCCCAAGATATCATGCTGATATCATTTCTTCCAGGAAGCTAAGAATCAGGGAAGAACTCACCACTTTCTTTTAAACAAATATTATTCAGCTGTTCATGCACAAGCAGCAGAACTCGATACAAACATGTGATGTGATTTCTTTTTGATTTTGTGGTACTCGTAATCCTGATCAACATACCTGCTCGCGTTGCGCTGCAGTATTTTAATGAAAACTGAAGAGTGCCTTACTACATCATTAGTTGTTGTCTCACCGTTTTGTGTTACTGTTCTGAATGTCTAATTGCAGTTACTAAGAGGTTTGAAGTATCTACATTCAGCAAACATTCTTCATCGTGATCTGAAGCCTGGTAACCTACTCATCAACGCAAACTGTGATCTCAAAATATGCGATTTTGGGCTTGCACGCACGAACAGCAGTAAAGGTCAATTCATGACTGAATACGTCGTCACACGCTGGTATCGGGCTCCAGAACTCCTCCTTTGTTGTGACAACTATGGAACCTCCATCGACGTGTGGTCTGTTGGTTGCATCTTTGCTGAACTTCTGGGTAGGAAGCCCATCTTTCCGGGTACGGAGTGTCTTAACCAGCTTAAGTTAATTATCAACATCCTTGGTAGCCAAAATGAAGCTGATCTTGAATTTATCGATAACCCCAAGGCAAGGAAATACATTAAATCCCTCCCTTACTCTCTTGGAACCCCTTTTGCCCGCCTTTACCCCCATGCCCATCCTCTGGCAATTGATCTGTTACAGAAGATGCTCGTCTTTGATCCTTCAAAGAGGATCAGTGTAACTGAAGCACTTCAACACCCTTACATGTCTCCTCTGTATGATCCAAGATGTGATCCTCCGGCCCAGGTGCCAATCAACCTAGACATAGACGAGGATTTAGGTGAAGAGATGATTAGAGAAATGATGTGGACGGAAATACTGCATTACCATCCAGAAGCTGCCACAACAAATCTGGAGTTTAGCATGTAAGCTTATGTTTTCTCCACAAGGTTGAAGACCTGGAGTTTCGGTCAAAGCCTAGTATTTTGTTTTCTAAACGTCGTCGGAACATTTGTATTAGCCTTTTATGCACTTCTTTTTGTCTTTTTATGTTTTACATCTCTCTATTTCAATAATCATGAGGAGCAATGCATTAACAGTTTGGGCTGCTAATGTGCTACTATTATCTGATTTGGGATGCGGTTCATGGGCTTGAGCTTTTTATGACAAGTGCCTTCTAATTTGTACATAGGTGTGTTGTTGTATGCCATGAACATTCTCTGTACATTAGTTATTATTACTATATGAAAAATCTGTCGTGATGTAATGTACCTGATTTTCAGAATTGATGAAGAATGCTGCAAATGCTATTGTTGCTCGAAACATCACAAGTACTATCTAATGTAGATCAATATCAATTCAAGGTTTTTGATGCTATGAGAATAAAATGGAGTGAATAGAAAGAGAAATTGTGGGTTAAATCATACAAACAAGTTTTTGGAACTTAGGAAAAAGTTGAAAACATTATTGACCCTCTCTCAGATGGTTGGAGCCTTTTCCTAGTATCTCACATGTTTTAACTGTTCATTTGAATTTTGGTAAAAAGTTGGCTTCTGGTAGTCTATTATTGACTGTTTGCTTTTTCTTTCTCGATGACATACACGAAATTTTAGTTCGGATTATGTGTCTAGATCTTGACTAATTACATAACAAGGTATTTATTATATTTAGAAAGTAATTAATCACACTATCATCATTCAAATTTGACACAAATGACAAACTCATGAATCGCCAACATAACCAGAATTGAAGAACTCCACACTACCAAACAATTTTATTACCTTATTTTCAGCTAAAAGGTTAATCCTTATCTTTCTCGTTGCTTTAGTTAGTTTTTTTAAGGCACTTTGGTGGAAGCTACTAGATTATACTGATAACCAGAACATGACTAGCATTATTATTATTATTACTATTATTATTATTATTATTATTATTATTATTATTATTATTATTTCTAATTTAGTTGAATTTTAAAAATTTGGAGCCATTGGGAACCTGATAATGTAATGCTTTACTACTGTCAAGCTGTCACCTACGATCTTTCCATTATCTATATCTATATCTATATTATATATAAAAATATTAATTTCTCATATATTTGTTTTCGTATTATTTCTAATTTAGTTGAATTTTAAAAATTTGGAGCCATTGGGAACCTGATAATGTAATGCTTTACTACTGTCAAGCTGTCACCTACGATCTTTCCATTATCTATATCTATATCTATATTATATATAAAAATATGAATTTCTCATATATTTGTTTTCGTTGTGAAAAGATGTTTATATTTTTATTTAAATAATTTTTTATTATTAAATAAAAAATAGTTTTAAAAGATAAAATTCGATCAAAGTAAGACTATTTAAGAGTCTAATTCCTCTAAACTACTTGGACATTAATAATAAATTTATCCAACTAAAAATAAATAAATAAACAAATACTATTTCAACATGATTAATTTTTAGAAGTTATTTTTAAATATTAAAAATAGTAATTTAGGCACAGTAAAATTCAACATGAGTAGCAGATGAATAATATATAAAATACTAATATAAGCTTTGAAAATTAAATGTATATATATGAAAGAATAAATATCACAAAATTTTAAATAAAAATTATCAATCTTATTAAATTAGAAATGCTTTTGAAAAACTTAACATGGGTGACTTCTAGCTAATTAATTTAAAAAAAATATATATTTTTGGTTCCATATGTTAGGATCTTTTTTATTTAGTCTTATTTGTTATGATTTTCTCATATTGTATTTTATAAGTTAAAAGTTTCTCAATTTAGTTCTCACATGTATTTTTCAACCAATTATTAAAGGAGTCATTACCATTTTCAGTAACTTTTTTTTCGTTAATTATTGGGGCATTTTCAATTTAGTTCCAGTTATACAATTTCCCACATTGCATAAGTTATTAACTATCTCAATGTTATTATTGGGTGCACTATGCATGTAAAAATTAATATTGAGAAAATTTTCAATTTATGAGATACAATTTTTTCGAAAAATTGAACAAATGGGATTAAATCTAAAAAATCTCTAATATATGGGACCAAAAATAAATTTTTTTATTGATTTTATTTTAATATGACTAGTAAATTTATTTTGAGTTGTACTTTAATTTACGTACTTTTGATTTGTAAAATAATACTAATAAATATAACATATCATTAAATATATAATAGTGAGAAAACATCGTACCATTGATGGGGTATTCTTTTGGCTATTGATACTTCCATAATATATATATATATATATATATATACACATATATATATATTAATGATCACAAAACTACATTAATATTGTGTGATAATAATGTATCACATAATATTTGTTTACAATCATTATAAAATTTCACTTATTATTAAAATATATTAGTTTTGAACTTTTCATTAAGAAAATAAATAACCCAAAATTAAAAATATAATAAAAAATCAGTCAATAAAAAAAAGAGCATAATATGAAATGACTATTTTTTCCTTGGAAGATACATTACAAGAAATTATCTCCATCATAATGTATCTATCACGAGGAGTGTTGTGCATAAATTTTTTTAAATTTAAATTGAATTTAATCAAACATCAAACAATTACACAAAAAATATAATATATTTGTCATGTAATTGATGTACAATTTAAAAAAGTAATCTATTACATGTAAAATATAGCATATTTATTGTATGAACTGTTGTATTTTGACCGAACATGATTTAAATAAAACTTTTTATATTGTAGATATATACAAATTTGAGCTCTTAAATATGAACAAATCTTCACTCTATGTATCTGATTTCCTATGTCTGTAGTGACACTAACTCCAAGTTGACAACTTACAAATTTAGGGACTAAAGTGAGAAAAAAAAAATCTAAACTTATAATTTTATCCCCAATTATAATATGGTCAGAATGACAGCCGAATCGAAGCCCAACCCTACAATCTCTTATCCATAATTTAATAAATGGAACTTCTTATTAAAACAATATACAATAAGGAGTTTTGACTAATTATTTTTATATTACTATTGAGTTTTTGAATATTATTATTTATATTTTCATATTAATTGACTTGAATAAAAAATAGTAAAATATAATCATTCATGAATACGAAGTACAATTTTAATTTTGAAAAATATTTTTTATTTGATAGTACCAATTAATTTAGAAAGTGAATTACAAATAATAGAAGTAAATAGTTTCCTTATAAATAAAGCAATTATTATCAATTTGTTTTGAAAATATAATTGTATAATATAAATATTTCAATGACAGAAACATAAATAATATCATGAACTTAATATATTTTATGACTAACTATAATAATATATTTACTTGTAAAAATGTATTTGTACAGTCTCCATAAAAGAATAAATCTTCTTACGCATATATCACGTCGGTAAGTCCCCACAAGATCATTGATATCCGATTTCAATAATTCTTAACTTTGAACATTTTAAACCAAGGTCTAGACATATATTTTACAATCACCATCATAGGCATAATCGTGAGCTATAGTTATGCATAGCCTAGAGACTTTATCATATTCCAAAGTTGCTAATAGAATGCCGAATTTATTGATGTGTACAAACACATACAAGCTAGCTTTGCTGATGGACTCTACCTTAAAAGTTTTCTTGATATACCTCTTTGGATGATAGTTTGTTTTTAGTTTGTTGATGATGATTGTATACCATAAACGATTTCTCTCTCTCTCTCTCTCTCTTTTTTTTTTCTTTATTTGCTATTGGTTGGCAGTGTTTCTTTCGTATGGTGAAGAGTTCAAAGATGTTCCAATTGTAAGCAGAGTAGTGGTAGAAGTACAGAACACAAATATTTTTTTAAAACAGTGAATTTGAGTTTCAGTGATGTACCAATTGCGTATATTGTTGAGTTGAGCTGATTTTGATGTACTTTGGGAGCTAATCAAGTAATAATTATACAACTAGAAATTGGTTTTGAATCAAAACTTTTATTTCTCTGGCTAAGAATAAGCCGGACCTTGTTGGGCAGAGCAACAAATTTCCACATACTACAAAGAAGGGAAAAGTACTACCGAACACACTTAATTCTTATTTACAATAGACTTTTTACATAGATGGTTGCTCGTGCAAGAGGGCTCCTACTCCGAGGTACTTGAACCCGAGCTGACATGAAAGCTGGTGCAAGATCATCTTCACCAACATTAAGCTGTTAGAATGAAAAAAAAAAACAAACAAGAAAACGTATACAGAATTAACAATTAAAGTGAAAAACACGCAACATAATGACATGCAATAACAACTTACATCTTCTTTATCAACTTTTCCCATATTTAGGAATCAAGTAAAGTTGAAACCATTGCAATTTCCTTTGTATAATTCAAACCCAAAAGTGTCTGATTTCTATGAAACCCTCACGTTCTCAACATTCTAAGTTGGAAGCAATAGAATTACGAATTTTAAGGCCGCTTTAAATATGACGGGCCGGGCACAGTTTGGAGTTGAGGCCTTAATGAGAAGTAACCCTCCACCGTTTATTTTTGGTTTATTCTCGATTTCTTCATTATGTTAGGTTTTGTTTCCATGTCGCTTTATTAAAACTTTTTATTTATGATACATTTAAAACTCTTGTATAAATTTTACAGAAACACCGTATTTGTTCATATCCTCATCATCTTAACTTTGGAGGTGTATCTAAGCATGGTTGGAAATTCCATAGCACACAATCACAAATTAGTTGATTTGTGAACTTCAAAAATAAAATGTTATATACTAAATTGCGTTACAGTTCTAGATGCCAATCTCATTATTCGTTTTTAAATTACTGGTAAAAATATCTTAAAAGAATTTTCAACACATTTTGTCAAGTTTCAGCACAATAATCATTTATCAAAAGAAAAGTTAATAATGTAGTTTTTTGAAAATATGAATAAATATGGCGTTGAATGCAATTTGACTAGAAATAGTAAACTGAATGCTTCTTAAAAATGTTCCAAAAAACTTCAAAAACAGTTTCAATCACTTTTATGAAAATAAAATTCAATAACAAATTTCACAAAGTCCAAAACATATGACTTTTCGTGCATTCATTCAAAAACAATTAAATGAATTCATCTATTGCTAATCAAAATATTTTGTTAATTTGTCTTCAATATTTGCAAGTGTACTTCAAGCTAATCGCGAAAACATGAGTTTATTACAAAACACTTGACAAGAAAAACAAATATTTGAGTAAAAGATAAAATTTAAATTGAATTTAATCAAACATCAAACAATATCTAACTAAATAGGCAAATAATATTTTGACATGCTTAATTTGATTGGAAAGATCTTATATATTTATAACAAAAAAATGAATTACTAGAGGGCACGTTAAAATTTAAAAGGAATAGCATATGAATAACATATAAATACTAACCCAAACTTCAAAAAATAAAAATATAATATGGAATAAATATCCTCAATTTTATTAAATTAAAAGTATCGTTGAAAATTTTAAAATTAATATTAGATAATTATTTTTTATTATAATTTTTTTTATAATATAATGGACGTATCATTTTTAGAATTCTAATAAGTGTAACTTGTGATTAAATATAAAATTGTGAGAACCTCTTGAGTGTTTATTCCTATAATAAAAAAACATCCACACCCTTATTGGGGTACATTTTCATAATGTGCTCTTATTGAATTATATCGTTTTTCGGTAAAGGTAATTTGCATTAAAAAAATTATATGTTACAGTCGTATGCCTGATGTGGTGTGCCATGGATTTGCCATAATCTTAGATAATTATTTTTTTATTATAATTTTTTTTATAATATAATGGACGTATCATTTTTAGAATTCTAATAAGTGTAACTTGTGATTAAATATAAAATAGTGAGAATCTCTTGAGTGTTTATTCCTATAATAAAAAAACATCCACACCCTTATTGGGGTACATTTTCATAATGTGCTCTTATTGAATTATATCGTTTTTCGGTAAAGGTAAATTGCATTAAAAAAATTATAATGTACAGTCGTATGACTGATGTTGTGTGCCATGGAATTTGCCATAATCTACACAAGGCTACGGTACTAATTTTATTCGACAATTCTGCACTAAGTATACGTAATCTAATTTTGTCTAAAATAATGATAGCCAATGCCGACGGATCTCGATCCAATTGCTGAAATTACCTCCTATTGCTCTCCTGCCAAATGGGATATACTAGAGATGCTAAAAGGTTGCGATAGGCGGTGTTAACTACATGCTTTCCTCGCCACTTTCGCGCAGCAATCATCACATCAATCATCCATCCTCTGTTTGTCCATGCAAATCGAACCTTCTTGCGTAAGATTTGAACACACTGCTTTGAATAAGGGCAAGAAAATAGCAACTATTAGTGAGTCTCCAGCGTATCCAACGAGCAAAGAACACAATTTCTATTAAAATGTTGTAACCACGGACGATCCATGGTCGAGAGTCGTTCATGTAGAGCTAGCCATAAGATAAACGAATTCCGAGGGATTTTGAATGGGCCAATAAGGAGTGAATACCAACCTAACTTTGGGCCTGAAGAGCGAAAAATGTCATACACCCTCCTGTTGGTGTAGGGGCCTCCCCTCAGAGTGATCGAGTCGTGTGTGCCACGTAGTGGAGGCAAACTTTGAATGATGTCCAACATAATAATGTCCGCCTGTGTGGGTTTGGGTGTGAGCAGCAATGGCCAATGCCATACTCCATTGTGAATAACCTCTCTAAGGAGCATATCCGCCCGTGTGTGGGTGTGATAGGGGTCGTGTGGAAATATAGTCATTAAAATCCCCATAAGATGTCAAGGATCCTGACATATATATATATATATATTAATTCTCCATTACCGATCTTATAATGGATATGACGTTGTAGTATATGTCAAAGTCTAGGCAATTTGCGCCAACCCCATGCCCCGGAATTGGCCTCAACTGTGCATATAGATTTGCCTTGAAGTCTCATGATGTAAATCCATGTTACACATATAGAACCGCGAAATCTACTTACTATTCTCCAGATATGTCTACTCATAAGCGTCCGATTGAGGGCTGCTACATTCATGATTTCCTGTCCTCCTTCTTCCACCAGATGACACACTTGATTCCAGAAAACCTTCGGATATCCAAAGGTTGATGCACCATTCCACAGGAACTGGCTGAACCGTTTCTCTATTTCCTTATTAACTCCTTTTGGCAAAATAAATGTCATAGCACAATAAATTATAGTGACATGAATACTGATTTAATGAGTTGAATTCTAGCTGCAAATGACAGCCGAATCGAAGCCCAACCCTGCAATCTCTTATCAATAATTTACTAAATGGAATTTCTTATTAAAACAATATACAATAAGGAGTTTTGACTAATTAGTTTTATATTACTATTGCGTTTTTTAATATTGTTATTTATATTTTCATATTAATTGACTTGAATACAAAATAGTAAAATATAATAATTCATGAATACGAAGTACAATTTTAATTTTGAAAAATATTTTTTATTTGGCAGTACCAATTAAATTTAGAAAGTGAATTACAAATAATAGAAGTAAGTAGTTTCCTTATCAATAAAGCAATTATTATCAATTTGTTTTGAAAATATAAATGTATAATATAAATGTTTCAATAACAGAAACATAAATAATATCATGAGCTTAATATATTTTATGACTAACTATAATAATATATTTACTTGTAAAAATGTATTTGTATAGTATCCATAAAAGAATAAATTCCCTTACTCATATATCACGTCGTTAAGTCCCCACAAGATCATTGATATCCGATTTCAATAATTCTTAACTTTGAACATTTAAAATCAAGGTCTTAGACATATATTTTACAATCACCATCATAGGCATAATCGTGAGCTATAGTTATGTATAGCCTAGAGACTTCATCCTATTCCAAAGTTGCTAATAAAATGCCTAATTTATTGATGTGTACGAACACATTAAAGCTAGCTTTGCTGATTGACTCTACCTTAAAAGTTTTCTTGATATACCTCTTTGGATGATAGTTTGTTGATGATGATTGTATACTATAAACAATTTCTCTCTTTCTTTTTTTTTTATTTGCTATTGGTTGGCAGTGTTTCTTTCGTATGGTGAAGAGTTCAAAGATATTGCAATTGTAAGCAGAGTAGTGGTAGAAGTACAGAACAAAAATATTTTCGAAAACAATGAATTTGAGTTTCATTGATGTACCAATTTGCTATATTGTTGAGTTGAGCTGATTTTGATGTGCTTTGGGAGCTAATCAAGTAATAATTATACAACTAGAAATTGGTTTTGAATCAAAACTTTTATTTCTCTGGCTAAGAATAAGCCGGACCTTGTTGGGCAGAGCAACTATTTTCCATATACTACAAAGAAGGCAAAAGTACTACCGAACACACTTAATTCTTATTTACAATAGACTTTTTACATAGATGGTTGCTGGTGCAAGAGGGCTCCTACTCCGAGGTACTTGAACCCGAGTTGACATGAATCAAGTAAAGTTGAAACCATTGCAATTTCGTTTGTATAATTCAAACCCAAAAGTGTTTGATTTCTATGAAACCCTCACGTTCTCAACATTCTAAGTTGGAATTAACAATTAAAGTGAAAAACACGCAACATAATGACATGCAATAACAACTTACATCTTCTTTATCAACTTTTCCCATATTTAGGAATCAAGTAAAGTTGAAACCATTGCAATTTCCTTTGTATAATACAAACCCAAAAGTGTTTGATTTCTATAAAACTCTCACGTTCTCAACATTCTAAGTTGGAAGCAATAGAATTACGAATTTTAAGGCCGCTTTAAATATGACGGGCGCAAGACAGTTTGGAGTTGAGGCCTTAATGAGAAGTAACCCTCCACCGTTTTTTTCTTGTTTATTCTCGATTTCTTCATTATGTTAGGTTTTGTTCCCATGTCGCTTTATTAAAACTTTTTGTTTATGATACATTTAAAACTCTTGTATAAATTTTACAGAAACACCATATTTGTTCATATCCTCATCGTCTTAACTTTGGAGGTGTATCTAAGCATGGTTGGAAATTCCATAGCACACAATCACAAATTAGTTGATTTGTGAACTTCAAAAATAAAATGTCGTATACTAAATTGCGTTACAGTTCTAGATGCCAATCTCATTATTCGTTTTTAAATTACTGGTAAAAGTATCTTAAAAGAATTTTCAACACATTTTGTCAAGTTTCAGCACAATAATCATTTATCAAAAGAAAAGTTAAAAATGTAGTTTTATGAAAATATGAATAAATATGGCGTTGAATGCAATTTGACTAGAAATAGTAAACTGAATGCTTCTTAAAAATGTTCCAAAAAACTTCAAAAACAGTTTCAATCACTTTTATGAAAATAAAATTCAATAACAAATTTCACAAAGTCCAAAACATATGACTTTTCGTGCATTCATTCAAAAACAATTAAATGAATTCATCTATTGCTAATCAAAATATTTTGTTAATTTGTCTTCAATATTTGCAAGTGTACTTCAAGCTAATCGCGAAAACATGAGTTTATTACAAAACACTTGACAAGAAAAACAAATATTTGAGTAAAAGATAAAAATTGATTTTTAGAACATGAATTTGACAAGGAAAACAAATCTTTAAGTGAAAGAGGAAAACTAATTTCCAGTATTATTATTTAGAAATAAAAATTAAAAAAGTTCTTCAAACACTGTATATGTTACCAAAACTCTTTTTTCCTCAAAAACTATTTATCAACTCATGAAATTATATAATACTCAGAAAAGATTTACCAAGTCCTTTTGAAGAACAAATTTTAAATTGGCATCTAGACAACCGTTTCGCATTTTAGCATAGCATTTAATTTTTAAAGTTCACAAATAAAATAATTCAAGATTGTATGAAATAGATTTTTCAACACATGTTTCTATGATACACCTGCAAAAATAAGAGGATAATTACATGAACCAACATGGAGTTTGTAAATCCATACAAGAATGCCAAATGTATCAAAAACAAAAAATTTTAAGGCAAGCGCATGAAGAGAAAACCCAACACAACAAACGAACCAAGAACAAATTTACAAAAACAGAGGAGGGTTTATTCTCCAATTTAGGTCTCAACTCTACCCTTGCATCCTTCACATTTTGAGCAGCCCCAAAACCCACAATTCTTTTCTTTCCAAACGAGAATGGTGATTACGCGGCTTTTCAAAGAAATCGGAGCAGTAAAATTGGGTTTGAATTATACAAAGTGTAAAACTCAATGATTCAACCTTCTTGATTTCAAAATATGGAAGAAAAATTGACAACGAAGAATTAATAGGGGCATTGGTTACTTTTGCGTTAGAAACTAGAAGAGACGAATATGAAGATAGGTAGGCTACCATTAGGTTCTAAAATATCATCAAAAAACACACATTAGCAGCCAACATATGTTTTAATTGAGCATTTAAATCCTACTTAAACTTTTGATTCCCACACAATCCTTATCGATATGAGGTTATCTACTTTGCACGAAATTAGCAAACCAAATTCAAACTCTAGCCCTCGCTCTTGTAAAGGACAAGTATGAATCACATATACCAAGTGACATGCTTCACTTGTAGAATCAAATAAACGCATGTTACAAGTATTACTGAAAAATGATATATCAACAACAAAACTTGCAAATAAAAGAATTCCTCCTAAATTACCAGTAACAACACTTCTATAAGAGACTATAAATCGTATGACATCTATCCTTTGCATTAATACATAATAACGAAGTAAGGCACAAAAGAAAACAACATAAATGTCACTGCGGCATGCTCTAATTTGAAGCATAAAAACAGATACTGCATAACCAAGAATATACCTTTCTAGATGGCACTTGAGAGAAAATATTCTGCTGGTCCATTAATTGGTTTAGGAAGTTTCATCACAGTCCCAAGAGAATATTAAGATACTAAAAGTCGAGTTAAATTAAGAGTAAGAGATGGATGGTGGCACTGAGCTTTCAGCGGATCACATATAAAGAAGTTCCATCACAGTCCCAAGAGAATATTAAGATACTTAAAACTCAAGTTCAAATAAGAGTAAGAGAGAGTGGAAGGATGGCGGTCAGCTAGCAGTGGATCACATATATGCATTAAGAGATGAAGTAGGCAAATTGATCAGCAAACATAATGTTACTTTCTGCTCCTCAAGTAGACGAAGAGTCACTAATCAAAATGAAGATATACATGGTTTTCCATTACCTTCAAGCAGTAGTTTTGCTCTGGATTGTGTAATTGACAACATCAGCATCTTGCTCATATAGCTCCATATGTTAACAAGTGGAGCCAAAAAGTTTCGGCACCAAAGTCCTACGAGAACCAAGGATCACTGACAGAATTTTCAGAAAACTTCAAAAGATATCACTAGACAAACCTCTCACATAGATACAAAATCATTTCTAAAGAAAACTTTTGTGGAAAGCTTGTAAGTGTACATATAATCATTTTACATCAATGAAAATAATCTTTTCCGAAAAGAAAAAAAAAAAGAAAATCATTTCCGTTGCATTTTTGCCTGCGTTTAGATTATATAACTTCCAGCAAAGAACTTTCTAAAACAGAAAATGCATACATTCATATTATTGCTACAGTCACATTCATATTAAAAGAACAGAAAATGCATACATTCATGGCCACTTGTCTCTGTAGCTGTAAGCATCAATCACAGCAAGGCCAGAAAAAATCGTGCCTTCTTCAAACGCTCAAACCTTTTTGAACAACTTGGAAGAAGCCCTGAAAACAGCTATGACACTCAAGTTTGTCTCATTGGAGTGAGAAGCCTTGCAAAGCGGAGTGGAACATGAGCTCTAACCAAAGCTCCATCCTTTGATGTATTCCTATCGAATGATTGTCAAACATTGAAGTTTCTGACATTATATTTTGTTTAACAACAGAAAAAATTGGATATTGAGTCAAACACGGACATAATAAGTACACCTCAGAATGCTACAACCTTTATCATCGCATTGTCAAAATTATGGTGAATTTGACACTGACTCAAGCATGGGCAGAAGACAACCTACGACCGCTATACCCTTTATATCGCATTATTACAATTGCACAAAATCGGACCAACATATGATGCGAAATTCTAGGTTCTTTTTCTCTTTCTTCAACCCGAATTCACAATTTTCTAAAGCAAAAAGTTGCTTCCTTATTATGAATCAGTCTAGCATATCCTTGTTCCTATTACCTCCGAGAGAAAATACCAGATAAATTTGCATAGGAGTTCCCCTTTATCAAAGGGAATCAGAGCTTCCACCCACACCATCATATCCCGTTGAAGGAAAAAGTCAAGGATCACATAAGAACATTCAATCTACTGGTAGATATGTCCCATATAAAAGAGGACGGAGAAAAGAAGATCAGAAACCAATTTGTAATTATGCAAGATAGCCATGGAGAAGTACCTTTAGTTCTTCCTGAACTGCATTACAGAGAAATCATCTAACCCTTCACCAGTTAAATCAGAGATGCATATGGCATCCACTTTTTTTCTTAGCTTCAGACTTGATCTTTTCCGGATCCTTTGAATTAGCGACCTGTAGAGATATGCATTAACCAGTCAGGAAGTGATGCTCTTACACTCCATTGCAACCAGTCA
>NC_026147.1:22673350-22689698 GCF_000512975.1 Sesamum indicum
CGTTCATATAACGTGGTTGACTATTTACATTCCTCAGGTCACGAACCACTTTATCTATTTCTAGCCTACGCCGTAAAGATCAGGCCACCCATGGTCAATACCATATCAATTTTTGACCGTTGTTAGCTCTGGATCTGGTGGGATAAGGCAGCGCAAAGCCTTGCGAAGGCCTCCGGACGCTGGTCGATTACGGCCGCGCTCCACTGTCTTTGTTTGCCGCAGCTTGGCGTCGTCTCCAAAATGCATTTGCCATCGGGTTTTAAGCTCGTTCAGAGCAGCCATGGCTGCCTCATCTCCATGGTCAATGACGCGGTTGGCCAGATTCATGAACTCGTCCAGATTGAACGAAGAAGACGACGATCCGCCATTGACGCCTTTCAAGCTCGCGTCGCCTCCAACAGTCGGATCTGAAATCGCGGTTTCAGCTCCCAAACTCCCAGCTTTCTCCGTCGAAAGCTCATCTAAGCCACAAGGAACAATTCGGCTACAATCATCCGGCGGAAAAACGGCCGTTTCATCCGTCGTCGCAAGTCCCGACCTCTCGTCTTCTACACGCGCAACTGGGTTTTCCCTTCGTCCATGGTTGACCTTCTTTTGCCGGCCGGTCATTGTTCCATCACCGTCGCAATCCGCCGGAGCCTCATCGGCAGTCTCCCCATCACCGGCCGGAAGTGAGGAAGATGAAGCATTTGAAAGTGAAAAATTAGAGAGAGAATTTTTAGAGAGAGAATTTTTGTGGTCCATTGTTTCTTTCTCCGAGATGAATTATTGAAAGCGTCGAAGATGAATTTTTGTGGTCCATCGGTCCAGAACTCGAACTCAAAACGAACCGAAAACAACTGCTTAATGCTTTGGCCGCTGAAGAGGAAGAACAAGTGTGCCTTGAGTTACATCCTACTTATACTCTTTTTACTAGATTGGCAGGACGGGTTCAAAGTGCTTATCTTAGTAGCTAGGCTGCTAAGCCTAAATAATTACATGAATAGAGTTTAAATCCTTCGCGTATTAGGTCCCGGCGTTGAGCTATGTGCATAGGACTTTTCTTGAAAATGCCATAAAGCCTATATCCTAGGTTGTGAACTGACTCCGAGAAGGAGAAATATTATTAAAAAAAATTGCTTTGTTAAGAAAAAGCCATTGCGCTACTCGGGCTATAGTCAGGAACTTATCTGATAGTCTTCTCGCTATGCACCTCTATCCAATCAAGGCTTTCACTTCCATGTCCTTCCTTCTCTTAGAAAGAATTACTAAAGCTTTCGAAGTAAATCCACCCCCTGGCTAGCAGCAATAAAAATCTCCCTCACAGCAGAGTCTAGTCTTCTTTTCGAGACGAGCATGAGTGGTCAAGCCCTGCAATGAGCTCATGCGCCCTAAGCCTGGGCTACTGTTGTGTGTTCCGATCCTTCAAATGAGAGCTTGTGACCATCGCAGTCTGCTTAATCTACTCTCTCCCTCTCCTCTTCCTTTCGTTGCATCACAAGCTCGCACTTGACACGCTGATCGCACCGTAGATCAAGTTGTAACCGAAGTAGACCAAGAAGGGAGTGGAATCGCCTCGGGTTGGTTCGGACGACCCACTCAAGGAAACTGTTGTTGTGTATCGAGGACTGGTGGAACATTTCCAGTCTCTGATGGCGTAGCTGATGTGTCATGCTAGGAAGCTGAGCTACGGCATTCAAAGAAGAGTACGAGTTAGCAGTGTTGTCTCACCTTTTGCTTCTTGGACCACAGGAAGCTGAACCACACTCCAACTCTCTAGCTGTCGGTCTTAGCACTTTCCCTCTTTTCTCGCACGAGGCTAGAAAGATTGTTCCATTCAGAGTGAATCGTCGTTCTTTCATTCCCTCGGATCACTGAACTTCACTTCAACACTGACTTTGACTTCGAATGAAACAATTTACTTATAGAAAGATTACTCCTTGAACGCTTCAAGAATTGCTTTTCATTATCACCCTAGCGACTATCCAAAGAAGCTCTCTTCCTCCGATGAAGGGATTGACCATGAGCTTACAGTGCCTTGTAGAAAGCATAGCCTCATTGTTCACTCACTGATCTACGACTGATATAGGGCCTACTTGGCTCATAGAGACTCCGCCTAATAAGGAAGAGCTACTCTCTGAGGTTTAGTTGGTCAAAGCCTTAAAAGGACATCATTATGGGGTCGTCCTCCGGTATGAAAGCGAAAGAAGGACTACTCACCCTTTCGGCCTTAATGCGCGCATGTAGGCACGTTTTTCTTTCTTTTGTCTTGGGTTCAATCGAAGACTTTTAAGTACATCTACAAGACGATGAAACTCTATATGCCATTAGATAAGTGGTTTCAATTTAATCAGATGTGAAAGGATATTCATCCCTTCGTAGTGGAGCCCTCTCTTTTCGGTGGATAACTTATTTCTGACCAATCAGTCGGATATTATTGTGATCTTATTTGTTGTGCCCAATGCTCCTCTTCTAGCGACTCGACCCCAGAGACCCCGAAAGGGCGCCAAGACTTGACTATACGCCTGGGAAAAGAATATTGGTCATCCCTATCAATTGGCGAGGCCTCACGTAGTATGCTTCTTTCTCCTGTAAAGTCGAACCCGGACCTTTCATCTACCAATCATTCCGGAAGCTAACAAAACAGGAACTCGAGATAGAGGAGGAGAACAACTTCCCTAATCGAATAAGGATAGAAGCCTTGACGCAGCTGGCAACTACTTAGGTTTCGGAAAGTTACCTAAGCCCACGGAGCGGTTTGGAACACTCGGCAAACTAAGCCGTAGTTAGGTTCGGAGTGAAAAACAGCTTTCCAAAGATCTGGGGATTCGTTTAGTTGTTGACTAAGACGGATATTCCGGAAAGCTATGAATGCTGGAAAGCTTGTCCCGGGTAGGGCCAGGAAAGTAGGGACTAGACAAAGTCTTACCCTCATGTTAGGCGTCTTTGTTAGCGAAGTGGCAGAAGTTTGGAGGTACAAGCTCGACGATAGGATAGGAGTCCTGTCTTGGAAGGAAGGTTTGGCACTTAGCTCATTGGATAGGACTACCGGTTTGCAGAGTTCATCACTTGGTTAGCAGAAAGCAGAGTTGGAGGTTGGCAATGCTGCACAGTCATAAGCAGTAAAACATAGAATTAGAATAGATGAGTGGA
This sequence comes from Sesamum indicum, assembly GCF_000512975.1. NCBI lineage: Eukaryota > Viridiplantae > Streptophyta > Magnoliopsida > Lamiales > Pedaliaceae > Sesamum > Sesamum indicum. Next base: position 22,676,483 of record NC_026147.1, read on the forward strand.
ACTGTGAACTTATTCTTTATAGTCAATATGGCCAATTTGGGTACTAGTAAGTGACCTCAATTACATCGACCCTTATCTACATCTTCAACTTCATTTTCTTTTCCTATAGGGAATCATAAAAGCAATGAAGTAAGTAAGTCTCCATTTACCCAGCGGGGCTAGCAACATTTTTTTTTGGTAAATGTAAGTTTCATTATGTAAAAGGTAATACAGTACAACAAGATTAACGTCAATCGGTTTCTCCCTCGACAGGCCAAGTTATACTCTATATAATGCACGTGTACTGACTGATTTAGCTAAATTAACACTTAGGATCCTCTGTCTGACGTATTCAGTTATCAAGATACTCAAGGTGGTCGGTGTCCTTTCGGTGTGTTCAAATCGCCTAATATAGTCTATATAATACTCAAGGGGCTAGCAACATTTACCACATCAACTACCGCTACGCCCCTTAGTCACTTCCTTACTCTAGAACCTAGCTTGTCCCACGTGAATAGGATACCCTGCTTACAGCAGGCTTGCTTGGAGAAGGCTTGCAACAGGGACTTTCCACTCCCTTCAAATAAGTGAAAAGGATTGGCTGACCTACTTCTTTTCGAGTGCGAGAGTTCCAAGGTTTTCCAATTGGGATTTGCAGACGAACTACTTCTTTTCTGCAAGGCTGACTTTGATTCCATCAGAGTCTTCAAGGAGGGATTGGATTGGTTTGCGGAGGTGTCGGGCCTTTGGTTGAATGTTCAAAAAAGCCACTTAATCATCTCCCATTCGGCTCAAGAATTGAAAGATCAGATGTTGGAGATTTTGGGCTTCCAAGAGGGGCACCTACCAATGAGGTATCTGGGTCTCCCCTTAATCTCTTCTAGACTGTCTATCTTTGACTGTCAACTGCTTATTTCAAAAATTGATGCACGTTAGTGGATGGGAAGGGATTTCGTTATCATATGCTGGGCGGGTACAAATCATCAAATCTGTGCTTTCGGCATTGAGTTTATACTGGGCATCTGCATTCATATTACCCAAGAAAGTTATCAATGAAATTGAGAAGAGGTTGAGGAATTTTCTATGGAAGGGTACGACGTCTAGTGGCTACGCAAAGGTAGCCTGGAAAGATGTGTGTCGACCAGCAGATGAGGGGGGACTTGGGTTCAAGGACATCTCTACCTTGAATCGCGCATTAATGAGCAAGAAATTATGTGATGTTATCCAGTGTGACAGGACATCCATCTGGGTTCAATGGCTCTACCAAGGCCGGCTACGGGACACATCAATTTGGACTATCCGTGAACATGGAGGTTCTTGGGGATGGCGGAAAATACTCAAAAGTTATCAATGAAATTGAGAAGAGGTTGAGGAATTTTCTATGGAAGGGTACGACGTCTAGTGGCTACGCAAAGGTAGCCTGGAAAGATGTGTGTCGACCAGCAGATGAGGGGGGACTTGGGTTCAAGGACATCTCTACCTTGAATCGCGCATTAATGAGCAAGAAATTATGTGATGTTATCCAGTGTGACAGGACATCCATCTGGGTTCAATGGCTCTACCAAGACCGATTACGTGAGAGATCGATTTGGACTATCCGTGAACATGAAGGTTCTTTGGGATGGCGGAAAATACTCAGGCTTCGTCCTTTCCTTCGCGCTATCGTGGATTACCAGATTGGAAATGGAGACAGATTCTTTGTTTGGCAGGACCCGTGGCATCACTTGGGTCCACTTATCGAGCGATTCCCTCAAGGTCCCCGCCATCTTAGACTTGAAGAATCAGCAAAACTCAGCTTGGTGATTTAAAAGGGAAACAAACGGACTTTGAATGTTTGGAGATCACACATAACCTACCGCTTATTCTTGGTGGTGAGGATCGGGTGGTGTGGAGATGTGACGAAGGGCAACCTACTACTCAAGCCCTCTACCGATTATTTGATCCTTCTGAGCCGAAAGTAGGATGGTCTTCACTACTTTCGGGCTCCTTGAAGATTCCTCGTCATTCGGTCATCTTATGGCTCGCAATCCTTGGCAAACTACCTACCACGGACAAATCATGGTTATCTCACTTGGGGGTGTGCATATTGTGCGATGAGGGAGCTATGGAATCTCATTCACATTTATTCTTCCGATGCAGATTTAATCGTCAGTGCCTTTTTGAGATTCACAGAAGGATTCGTTTCCACTAGCCCAATAGAGATTGGGCAACAGATATTGAATGGGTGACACAGAAATGGAGAGGTAAGCAGATCATTAATAGCGCTTACCGTACACTACTTGCATCGTGTGTCTACCACATATGGAGGGAGAGGAACTTGAGGAGATTTGAACATACTGAGCGGGCATCGGCCACTTTGAGTATCCAAATCATCGATGACGTCAGGCAGAGGATTCTTAGCATTGATTTAGCATCGTCAGTCAGTACACGAGCATTGTATAGATTATGGCGTATCCCTTGGGTTGAGGGAGAAACCATTTGATGATCACATGTTGTACTGTACCATAACTCTTTATTAATGAAATTTACATTTACCCGAAAAGGATTGGCTGACAAGGAAGAAGGAAAATCACACTACCTAACCAATTGAGAGCAGAATAATTGACAAGGTTTGCAGCGGAGTTAGAGTTGTTCTTTTCGAATGCAAGCTTGTAAATGATAGGAGTAATTACTAATATATCTATCTGCATCTCTACCCACATAAAAGGAATAAAAAGAAAATGGGTCTTGTATAAGTTTTTTTTTTTTTTTTTTTGGTAAAAGTAAGTTTCATTGAGTAAAAATGGTACAGTACAACAATATGGTCCCCAAATGGTTTATCCCTCGACAGGCCAAGGGATTCGCCATAATCGAAATAAAGCACGTGTACTAACTGATCTAGCGAGTGAGATGCTATGGATTCGCTGTCTAATGTCCTCAATGATCAGTAATGCTATGGTAGTAGGCGTCCTCTCGGTGTGATCGAATCGTCTCAGGTTTCTTTCCTTCCAAATGTGGTATACACATGCTGCAAGGAGTGCTCTATAAGACATGTTGATTATGTGTTTACCACTCCATCTCTGTGAAGTCCATGTAATGTCATCCTTCCACTCTCTATTGGGCCATAAGAACCGTATCGTTTTTCGAATTTCCGTGAGACATCTTCGACGAAATCTGCATTGGAAGAATAAATGTGCATGTGTCTCTGTCAGTCCTTCATTGCATAGGATACATGGGCCAAGGTGAGCAAGCCATGGTTTATCAGTCGTAGCCAACTTTTCTTGGATGGCAAGCCATAGAATAAATATGTGGCGTGGGATTTTGAGTGATCCCGAAAGTAGTGAAGACCAGCCTACGTTCGGTCCTGGTGGGTCAAATAACTCATAGATAGCCTTTGATGTTGGTCGATCATTCTCAAATCTCCAAATTATACGGTCTTCCCCTCCAAAAATAGTGGGTAGTACATGTGTGATCTCCAAACACTCAATATCCGTGATAATGGGCCACTGCCATACTCCTTCATGAATCACCGTGCTTAGTCTGGATGACTCATCTAGTCCAAGAAGCCTCGATCCTCGTGGGAAGGTGTCACAAAGTGGGCCAAGATGGTGCCATGGATCCTGCCACAAGAAGAAATTCCTCCCATCTCCAATTTGGTAGTCTACCATGGTTCGGAGAAACATCCGTAATCGAAGGATTTTCCTCCATCCCCATGAGCCGCCATGGTCTGTAATCGTCCATATGGAGGTATGTTGTAGGCGTCCCTGATACAGCCACTCAACCCAGATCGATGTCCTATCGCATCTAATGACATCACATAGTTTTTTTGTCATCAATGCACGGTTCAAGGTACTGATATCCTTGAATCCAAGTCCTCCCTCCTCCTTAGGTCGGCATATATCTTTCCACGCAACCTTGGCATATCCACTATTCGTCGTTCCCTTCCACAAGAAAGCTCGCAACTTTTGTTCAATTTCATTAATAACTTTCTTTGGTAATATAAATGCCGATGCCCAGTAAATACTCAGTGATATAAGTACAGATTTAATAATTTGTACTCTACCAGCATAAGATATAGTGGTACCTTCCCATCCAGCGATCCGTTTGTCAATCTTCAGTAATAGTGGATGGCAATCTGCAATAGTTAGTCGAGACGATATAAGTGGTAACCTCAGATACCTCATTGGAAGAACCCCTTCCTGAAATCCGTGTAGTGCCAACATCTCCTTACGCAATGCTTGTGCTGAGCGTGACATAATCAAGTGGCTTTTCTGTACGTTCAGTTTAAGACCCGACCATTCAGCAAAACGATCCAGACCTGCTTTAAAGATTCTTAGAGAGTCCATATCAGCACGGCAAAATAATATCACATCATCAGCAAACCCCAACTGAAAGATCCTGGCTGCCTCGCATTTCCAATGATAGGAAAATATCTCCTCCTGATCAATCAACTGCAGGAAACCCAGGTGCAGAACTTCCATCACAAGCACAAATAGGTAGGGTGATAAAGGGTCACCCTGCCACAGTCCTCTGGCTCCTCGAAAGAATCCAAGGGGCTTCCCATTTAGTCCAACAGAGAATGAAGGTGTTGACACATACTCCTCAATCCACTTCACAAAAGTACTAGGGAACCCAAACATCTCCATGGCTGCTATTAAGAAATCCCAATCCACTGTGTCATATGCCTTCCATGTCGACTTTCAGAGCACATCTAGGAGGTAGACGAGTCTGGTTATATCCCGTAAAGAGTTCCTGTGCTAGAATGATGTTATCTCCATTGCTTCGTCCCGGCACAAATGCCGCTTGGCATGGGCTGATCAGTTTGTCCATTATCACACTCAACCTTTGGACAATAAGCTTTGCAATGATCTTATAAATCACATTTCAGCATGTTATGGGTCGAAAATCACTAACCGTCATAGGGGAATGTACTTTTGGTATGAGCGCCAAAAGTGTAGTATTTATCTGCTTCAGAAGTCGGCCTATACTAAAGAAGTCCAGTACTGCCGAAGTCACCTCCTGTCCAATTATAGGCCATGCTGCTTTAAAGAAGCCCAATGAGTATCCGTCCGGGCCTGGGGCCTTGTCCTCATCAATGTCAAAAACCACCTGTTTGACATCTGCTGGTGTGAACGGTAACAGTAAAGTGGTAGATTGCTCATTACTGAAAATGTGCCTAGCCCACGGTCTAAGAGTTCGAATATCAACACCTGTTCGTCGTCTGTCTCCCCCTAGTAGGTTCTGGTAATATGTGACAAACTCATTAATAACTTCTTCTGGACCAGTGTGAGTGGATCCCTGGTCATCGTTGATCTGGAAGATCCTTCTTGCTGATCTTCGTTGGGCAATCTTTTGAAAGAACACTCGAGAGCACTGATCACCTCCCTTCATCCACTGCATTTTCGCTCGTTGTTGTAGCATAATCTGTTCCAATTTTGTTGCTTTGGCCAGTACGAGTCGACAGCAGTGTTCTAGTTGAATGTATAGCTCATCTCGCCGTCTTGAGCTTACAAGTAGTTGTGTTGCTTCAAGAAACCCTTTTGCCATTTGGACATTGTGCGAGAGATCTCCCTTATTCCTCCTTTGCTCTCGGAAAATTGGTTTCAAAGCTTTGAGTTTGCGTGTCACAGCATACATAGGCGTACCCATAATGTTATGTTGCCATATATTCTGCACACTAGGTCTTGTATAAGGTTTGTCGTAGATAATTGGATTGAGCTCAAGTTTTCCTCTTTTAAGTTTTCATAGTAACTTCTTAGACCTATGTATTGTGAGTAGTTTGATTTCCAGACAATATACCTAGCGTTTACACTTACCCCATATGGTTGCCTTTACTCTTTCTTTTTCTTTTTTAGAACGTGCTTCGCGAAAAAAGAAAATACATGCTACCATCCATAAATCTCTTTTCTTCCCTATGAGTTCTAGTCTCAATAAGAATGCTAGTTCTTACTGTTCATATATTATGATATGAATATACCACACCAATTCGTTATGTATGGATGATGAGATTCCATTGATAGAGAGCGAATTCCAATAGACTTATTGGAGGGTCCCATTGGCGTGCATCCAGTAGGAATTGAACCTACGAATTCGCCAATGTTGAGTTGGGGTGCTTTAACCATTCAGCCATGGATGCTTAGCAGGGATCCTCGTACATGGTGAATAACAAAATTCCAAAAGAGCGAAAAAGGGGATGTTTTGTTAATAGGAACAAGAAAGTGTTTATAGCCGTAGCGATATAAACAAGAATACTCATCCGAGCCGCAGGAACATGTACATACGGAATACGAGAATTTCCACCTTGTTGAAGATCTAGTAGTGCTACCCGAAGACTTAAATGAATAGCCATCGCTGTTAAGAACAACCGAGATCCAATGAGAATTTGTGCGTAGCTCCTGGTCTTTGACATCAAAAATGAAGGTTGTAATAAAGAAAGGGACATGTGAGAATTTTGTCCTAGCTAGTGAAACAAGAAAGACATGAATCTATATTCAATACGCAATCAAAGGATTTCTCACCCAAAAATCAAAGAATTCCCCTTGCTTTCTTTTCGCTCCGCTCGTGCATGGCATTCCTTGCTTGCGGAGCTACATACTGGAAAAAAAGAAAGAAGAAAAAAACTCTTTCTTGGCAACTTGGACAACATTAGGCTATGGATTTAGCGGAGAAAGAGGTCGTAGTTGTCAATAGCTCAACATACGCGGACATAGGGAAGACTTGCCCGAGTCCCATCCCTTTGGATTTTCTTTAAATAGGAGTTTAAGGTAAGCTCTGAAAAAGCCATTCCTCTTGCGTTAAAGAATAGGATCCCCCTCATAACGTTGGCTTAAGATGTTTTCAGGACAGAAGCCATCTTGCACTAATGCGGCTTCCACCCTTTTTTCTATGAGGGTTTGTTTAGTCACCATAGACTTGAATTGGCGCATGTCTGCCCAACTGTGTCTACTGATGAAAGACAAGTTCAATCGGCTCGCAAGCTCCCTTTCTCTGAGGACGTCCGGGAGCAAAGGCGGATCCTGGAGAATGAATACTTATTTCCAACAGGTAAAAATAGAATGCAAGATGACCTTTGCTGCGACTCTTATTGTGCACCCACATAGATCCACAACTATTCCTATTCCAGATCTTAATCTGACATGAGCCATGAGGCTAACCCACATAGATCCACAACTATTCCTATTCCAGATCTTAATCTGACATGAGCCATGAGGCTATGAGAGAAAGGAAACCAGCTTCAATTACCATCGAACCTTTATTTAGTTTAGTTGGGCAATCCAAAAGGGGGAGTGTATGTTTCCTCAGTCTTGGCTTGGGAAAATAAGGAAGATTCTTTTTTTGGAATAAAGACTAAAGAAGAATGCGGTGCATACACCGAGCTAAGGACTAGAATTCCATTCCCGATCCTCAATAAGAATTGGTATAATCGATCAGGACGATAAGTAGCGGATGCGGACGAGCGGACGATTGCCCGTCCTTTCAAGTAGTGGTAGTGGAGATCTCAGGTAGGAGAGCTAGGGGAAAGAGGCAGTTGCTTTTGCCCTTCTCTTTTCGTGGATCTAGGACCCTGGTGAAGTTGTTGAGATTTAGGGTTGAAAGTCCTTGTGTAGACTCCACCTGTTAGAGTTGCAACTCCTCAAGCAGAAGTCATTGAGAACGTCTCTTTCTTTGGCCCCTCTTCTGGATTGAGGAACGGATCATCATGAGTCAGTCCTTGACTCCAGTACCACCATGCTTCTTCTCTTTTTGTCACGGGTGGAGTTGTGGCCCTTAGATAGATACTCCAAGCCTCGCTCTGTGCTGAAGACAGAATCTCTTATCGGCTGAGGAAATAGGTAGCCTGTAAGCCCACCCATTCTTCCTTTCCGACCTTAGCTTAGCTGCTCACGCCAATGCTCATGGGTATGGGGCCATAACTGCAGCTACTGTTATACTCCCACTCTCGAAGAGAGTCCTACTGCCGGCGAATCTACTGAAAGGCAGTCCTACTGAGGTGAGGAAAAATTTCTCTGTGGATTCGACCTGAGAGACTTCCTTCACCCAATCCGCTTCGATGATCTACTCCCATTTATCTACGACAAACCTTATCAGTACTTTCAACCCTGGGATCCCAACAACCATCGATGAGCTATCGAGCTAGGAGCCAAAAAGAAAGAGAATCAGCTCTCGGGTAAGCAGCATTTAAGGCAGCTATTCTGACTTCTAACTTCCAAGGAGATTTCATGAAGGGTAAGGGTCAAGAAAGGTCCTCAACGGCGATAACTACCGAAAGAGATAGTATCAACCCATATGAACGAACGAAAACTCTCCCATTAAGGCTGCTAGTTTCTCTAGTTTCTAGAGACCAATAAAATGGAATTCCAAAACCAACTCCAAGATGATCGTAGATCACCCTTGACACCATCCATGAGCCTTCGAGCTATGAACAGCCAAAAGGACAAGCAGCCCTTTGAGGCATTTCCCCTGGGTGTCGTAGAAAGAGAAAGCATAGCTACCACTGACTCTGCCGTGGAATCAAAGACTGACTCACCACTTCGAATTGAGGTTTTACTTAACTGAAAGGTGCTTCCTCAACCAGATAATTAGGACCTACCAATCGATTGGCTTGTCAGGAATGGGGATCAACCCAATATCCATTTACCGGATAGTCTTTCTTAGCAGCTAGTAATCTACGATCCTACACTTGAAGCTTTCAGAGAGTCCTACTGTCGGCGAATCTTCTTCCTCAATGAGAGGATGCCTGAAAGCTGCTGTACCAATAAGTGAAAGAGCGGAACCAAGAAAGCAAGCCTTTGAATCTCAACCCCACCCGAGGCATTTGATCGAATAGCTGAACTAGAGTTAGGAACGAAGGAAGAGAAAACTGACCCCAACCCGAGAGAGCTAGGGAAAGAAATTCGAATTGGCTCTGCATCCTCTGGAACTAAAGAAGTTGTGAGGTCTTGATTTCATATAGAATATGCATATGAAATTAGAACCGGGGCTACCCGAGGATCGTGATTTGATCATCATTAGGTGGTGAGAAAGCACGCTTTATGACGAAAGGCGCTAGACGGACTAACGGCAAGCGATCAAGACACCAGTCTGCCCTCTAATAGAGGGTGCTACGGAAGAAATTAGGAACTGAACTTAGGTTTAGCAGTGCTTATCACTCAGGACGGCCAGACTCCAGTCGTCCAGTTTACTGGAAGACTTGCTGAGGAGCGTAGTCCAACTTAAGAGTAAACCTATAAAAAGGATGTGAATCGGCCGGAAGGGGGGAAGTAATTATTCGAAGTTGTGTATGGTAAGAGGACTAACAATAAGGGGGAGCGATCAAAGCTTTGGTTTAGGGCCCACTTGGCGAAAGTAGAGATCTTTCTAGTGATTCAATTCCCGGAAGGCTAAAAAGAAAAACCTCTTTTCTTCCTTTCTTACTGATGTAAGAGGCAAACTGGAAATTCAGACTCTTATTATTGACTCTGCTACAGGTTTTTTCTCCCCCTTACGCTTACAACATAGGGGGCTGCTTACTTTGGTGCATCGAAGAATAGGTTATTTTTCACTTATTTCTTCTCTTCGTTCTCCATCTAAGTCCCTTATTGTTCAAACTGCAAACTCCGAACAATTCCCTCTAGCTAGTCTTGGTACTCTCTCTCGTTATAATCGAATATCTTATGCTCTTTTTTATCTTCCTGCTCTCTCAGTGAATCCTCTTTCCGATTTGAGAAAGATGCAACTATTCACTTCTCTCCTACCTCTTGTCTTGTACAGGATCATGTGAGAGGCCCTATGGAGTAAAGGGAAGTGCAGATCTGGAGTGTTTGGATGAGAAAGAAAGGCTTTGCAGCAAGTTGAGTTGTACCGAAATTTGATTTTCCGGGCATACGAGAAAAGGGTCCAGCCAAGTATATTTGTTTGCGAGTTTCTTGATCCTGGTAATCTTGTACTCTAAGTCACGGATAAAGTATACTATCCAGGGACGGAGTGAATGACCCCGCGTTCTTTCTAGTGGGTTTTTCTTTTTTTGGGTAAATGTAAGTTTCATTATAAAAATAGGTAAAAAGTACAAAGTACAACAATCAAATGGTGGTACCCCCAACAGACCAAGGGATACGCCAAAGCCTATAGAGTGCACATGTACTAATAGAACTGGAAAGATTAATACTAATTATCCTATGTCTAACGTCTTCTATGATGCAAGTAGCTAATACAGCTTCCGGCCGATGGGTGTGCTCAAATCGTCTCAAATTCCTCTCTCGTCATATATGGTATATGCATGCACCAAGTAATGCTCGATAAGCAACATTAACAATATGCTTCCCCCTCCACTTCCTCGATGCCCATTCCACGTCTCTTGTCCACTCACGATTGGGCCAAGCAAATCGGATATGATTTCGTATAGCTGCAAGGCATCCTCTGCTATATCGACATCGGAAGAACATGTGAGTGTGTGTCTCCGCTGCACCCTCGTCACAGAGAATACATCCCCCTAGATGCGTCATCCATGGTTTATCAGTTGCGGTAGCTTCTCCTGAATTGCTAACCAAAGAATGAAGTTATGACAGGGAATCTTCAAAGAACCCGAAAGTACTGAAGACCATCCTACTTTCGGTCCAAGTGGACAGAAATTGTGTAGTGGGTCATCCCTCTGAAAACCGCCAGTTGATCCTGTCATTCCCTCCATGAATCTAGGGTAACATGTAGATAATCTCCATACATTCCAAATCGGTAATGAAGGGCCACTGCCATTGCCCCTCATTAATGACTACTTGTAGTTTGGCGGATTCATCAAGTCCTAAGAGGCTCGGTCCCCTTGGGAATCTAGCAATAAGTGGGCCCAAGTGGTGCCACGGGTCCTTCCACAAGTAGAATGACCTCCCCTCTCCAATAAGAAACTCTGTCATAGGTAGTATAGAGCTGCAAAGTCGGAGCAGTTTCCGCCATCCCCATGATCCTCCCTTCTCATTAATTGTCCAAATTGAAGTGTTGTGCAATCGTGTCTGCTTCAACCATTCAACCCATATAGATGTTCGGTCACATCTAATAACATCACATAACTTCTTTGCTAGTAATGAGCGGTTAAGGATACCGATATCCTTAATTCCTTGGCCTCCTTCTTTAATTGGTTTACACACATCCTTCCATGCTACCTTGGCGTATCCCGACGTAGAAGTGCCTTTCCAAAGAAAAGTCTGAGCCGTTTCTCAATTTGTTTAATAATAGCCTTCGGTAAGATGAATGCAGACGCCCAATAAATGCTCATTGCTGAAAGTACAGATTTAATGATTTGTATACGTCCAGCATATGATAATGAAATTCCTTCCCAGCCAGAGAAAAAAGGAACCCAAGATGCAAAAATTCTCTCACTAAAAATTCTCTCCCTACTACACACACTACTACACCACCAATAACACACACTATTGTCTTCCCCATGAAAACTCCGACCGGCGATGGTGGAGAAGCGCCGGCCGGCGACGACTTTGGTGGTGAGGACGACGACAGCCGTCCGGTGGCCGGAGATGGAGGGGAGGAAGATGAAATGTTGCTGCGCGAAGAAGAACTCGCCATGGAAGAAGAAGAGCCGGCCGCCTCCGTTCCGGCGACTGAAGGTATCTCCCATGGCAGCCCATCGCCTGTGGAGGTGGAAGGAACGTTGGGGACGAGAAATGGAGAAGAAATGGGCGGTGAACAGCCGGATCTGGAACTGAGGTCTCGCGCCGTCAACAATGGCGGAAATGGGCCTTCGTCTTCGTCTCCACGCGACTTCAACTTGGACGAGTTGCGAGCTGAAACAGGTATGCCGGAGACGCACAACACAGGCGACGACGAGTCTTGGAACCGGAATGGCTGCGACATTTCAGCGTCGACCGGCTGTGCGTGGGAGAATAATCACTCCTCCTCCTCTTCCGCCGGCGGTTTTGCACAGCAACAACCCAAACCATCTCTCGGCGGCGGCTTTGAGTATCTCGAACCAGACCTCGCCGGAGGTTTTGCACAGCAGCGACGCGAACCTACCTTCGCCGGCGGCTGTGCACAGCAGCATCGCGAACCTGCCTTTGCCTTCGCCGGCGGCTTTGCACAACAGCAACGAGAACCAGCTCTCGCCGGCGACCGCTGGAAGTCCGACGAAGAATGACGTGTGCAATATTGCTGACATGGACGCCACGGTGGACAATGTCGGCGCTGATGTGGCGGGGAAGGTGAGTGACATGGAGGCTTGCTTGGAAAATTACGTTTGTTGAACTAGAGTCGATTTTGTATGAAAAACTTGGTCTTTCTAGGAATAATTTTAAGTTACAGATATATTTTAAATATAAAACATATAAGTTGCTGAAGACGGAAAATGGTGTTGCCAATTAAGATAGATCGGGATGTGCAATTTTTTTCACTTTGATGAATAAATATGTGTATGTTGATATTTTTGTTGAAGCAAAGAAAATCTCTAATATTATTGTACCAAATATGTGAATGTTTTTTTGTTTTTCAACTTTCTATATATAATATATATATACATAATATAAAATATACATGATTTGACAATAAACGATAATTTTTGTCTCCCAAAAATACAATATTAAAATAAAATATTTATATATATAGATATTTATATAAAAAAAATATATAAAAATATATGATTTGACAATGAACAGTGATTTTTGTCTCCCAATCCCAACATCAAACCTACACCACTTATTTAAAAATATTTTAAATTATCCCAAAATATAAATCCAAACATATCATCAATTTTCAACACACACTTACTTATCTCTATTTTTCTCTCTCTATTTTCAAAACACAAAACAGAACAACTAAAACACAAATTCAAACACAATGAATATTCTTCATCATCTAAAAAAAGAAAAACATGTCTTGCAAATCACCTGACGAATGACTTTCTTCGCAGTTTCTTCATCCAAAGACGTCGCTGGTGCCATTGTGGCCGCAGTGAGTTGAGAGAGAGAGCACAAAGGAGAAGGAGAAATAGCGGTTTAGGGTTTTTGAAAATTGGGAATGAATGAAGGAATGATTTCAAAGGATCTTTTCCCTTCTTATTATTGTGAAAAGACTAAACAAACACTACTCTATTCTGCCTTTTACTGCTAGTGGCGAATAAAGAGAAAAGAGGTAATTAAATATATTCTTTACAAAATAATATGAAATATATTTCTCTCAATTTCTTTTCTGTTTTTTTTTATGAAATAATGTATTTTCCAAACCGTAAAAGTGGGGTACGGGTTGGGGGTTACTATGAAAGCCCATCATCAATGTTCTAACTATT
>NC_026147.1:22692079-22706451 GCF_000512975.1 Sesamum indicum
TGTCGGGGCTTCGGCTGAATGTCCAAAAAAGTCACTTAATCATTTCACGTTCGGCTCAAAATTTGAAGGACCAGATGCTGGATTTTTTGGGCTTTCAGGAGGGCCACCTTCCAATGAGGTACCTGGGTCTTCCCTTAATCTCGTCTAGGCTGACCATCTCTGATTGCCAACCGCTTATCTCAAAAATTGATGCACGTATTAATGGATGGGAAGGGATTTCATTATCATATGCTGGGCGGGTACAAATCATCAAATCTGTGCTTTCAGCATTGAGCTTATATTGGGCTTCTGCATTCATATTACCTAAGAAAGTCATCAGTGAAATTGAGAAGAGGTTGAGGACTTTCCTATGGAAGGGTACGACGTCCAGTGGGTACGCTATGGTAGCCTGGAAAGATGTGTGTCGACCGATGGATGAGGGGGGACTTGGGTTCAAGGATATCTCTACCTTGAATCGCGCATTAATGAGCAAGAAACTATGTGATGTTATCCAGTGTGACAGGACATCCATATGGGTTCAGTGGCTCTACCAAGACCGATTACGTGAGAGATCGATTTGGACTATTCGTGAACATGGAGGTTCTTGGGGATGGCGAAAAATACTCAGGCTACGTCCTTTCCTTCGCACTATCGTGGATTACCAGATTGGAAATGGAGACAGATTCTTTGTTTGGCAGGACCCGTGGCATCACTTGGGTCCACTTATCGAGCGGTTCCCTCAAGGTCCTCGCCATCTTGGACTTGAAGAATCAGCAAAACTCAGCTTAGTGATTTCAGCAAGAGAATGGCAATGGCCTACCATCACTGACTTTGAATGTTTGGAAATCACACATAACCTACCGCTTATTTTCGGAGGAGAGGATCGGGTGGTGTGGAGATGTGACGAAGGGCAACCTACTACTCAGGCCCTCTACCGATTATTCACTCACCCCGAGCCGAAAGTAGGATGGTCTTCACTACTTTTGGGCTCCTTGAAGATTCCTCGCCATTCGTTCATCTTATGGCTAGCAATCCTTGGCAAACTTCCTACCACAGACAAATCGTGGCTATCCCACCTGGGGGTGTGCATACTGTGCGATGAGGGAGCTACGGAATCTCATCCACATTTATTCTTCCAATGCAGATTTAGTCGTCAGTGCCTTTATGAGATTCGCAGAAGGATTCGCTTTCACTGGCCCAATAGAGATTGGGCAACAGATATTGAATGGACGACACGGAAATGGAGAGGGGAGCACATTATTAATAGAGCTTACCGTACACTACTGGCGGCGTGCGTCTACCACATATGGAAGGAGAGGAACTTGAGGAGATTTGATCATACTGAGCGGACACCGGCCACATTGAGCATACTAATCATCAATGACGTCAGACAGAGGATTCTTAGCGTTGATTTAGCATCGTCAGTCAGTACACGAGCATTGTATAGATTATGGCGTATCCCTTGGGTAGAGGGAGAAACCAGTTGATAATCCCATGTTGTACCATGTTGTACTGTACCATTACTCTTTATTAATGAAATTTACATTTACCGAAAAAAAAAAAACTTGCTTCAATAAAATCGTGCAAAAGAGCTTACTTTTGAACGTTGTCAGAATTCGACGAAACATGACCCAACCGTTGGTCTAGACCCAAGAATTTGTGGGATAAATTTGCTAAGCGTAATATTACCTACAAGTTAATATAAAAGGGAAACAAACTTTTAATGCGAGCATCAATTTTCAATAGAAGTGGTTGACAATCGGATATAGACAATCTAGAAGACAGTAGAGGGAGACCCAAGTACCTCATTGGTAGTTGGCCCTCTTGGAAGCCCATAATTGTTAAAATCTGATCCTTCCAACCTTGTGACAATCGAGAGATAATGGCATGACTTTTTTGTACATTCAGCCGAAGTCCCGACCATTCTGCAAATTGGTCCAAACCCCCTCTTGAGGATCTTGAGTGAATTCAAGTCAGCTCTACAGAAAAGCAGGAGATCGTCTGCGAATCCCAACTGGAAGACTTTGGCCGGCTCACATTTCCAGTGATAGAGAATTGCAAATCCTGCTCAATAAGTTGCAATAATCCCAAATGCAAGACTTCCATAACGAGAACAAAGAGATAGGGCGATAGAGTCACCCTATCTTAATCCACGTGCTCCTGCAAAGAAACCGTGAGGGTTTCCATTAAGACCAATCGAAAATGCCACCGTTGTTACACACTCCTCAATCCACCTAGTGAACGTTTGGGGGAATCCAAATAATTGCAAGACCGCAAGTAGGAAATCCCACTGTACAGTATCATATGCCTTCCTGATATCGACTTTTAGGGTACAACGAGGTGGAAGCCTCACCTAGTTGTATCCCGTGAGCAGTCCCTGTGCCAACAAAATATTGTGCCCAATGCTACGCCCTGGGATAAACGCTCCCTACAGGGACTAATTATCTTGTCCAGTACCACACTCAACCGCTGGACAAGTAATTTCGCAATAATTTTGTATAACACATTACAGCATGAAATTGGCCTAAAATCACCAACAGTCATAGGAGTGTGTACCTTTGGGATTAGTGCCAAAAGTGTGGAGTTGACTTGTTTGAGTAGTTTACCGGTACTAAAGAATTTTAGTACCGCCTTTGTAACTTCCTGTCCCACCACTGGCTAGGCTGCTTTAAAGAATCCTGATGAGTATCCATCAGGTCCCGGGGCCTTGTCATCTGCAATGTCAAATACTGCTTGCTTCACATCATCCGGTGTAAACGCCAATATAAGATGGCCAACCTCTTCATTAGAAAGAATATGTCTTGCCCACGGTCTGAGAAAGCCAATATCTAGCGTTATCTGACGTCTGTTACCGCCCAAGAGATTTTGATAGTAACAGACAAATTCATTGATAATCTCTTTTGGTTCAGTGTGGATGGTCCCGTTGTCATCATTAATCTGCAGTATCCTCCTTGCCACCCTTCTCTTGGCAATTTTACGAAAGAAAATTCGGGAGCATTGGTGACCCCCCTTCATCCGCTGCATCTTGGCTCACTGTTGCAGCATGATTTGTTCTAGTTTTGCCGCTTTTGCATAAACCAGGCGGCAACAGTGTTCTAGTAGTAGAAAGGCCTCATTCTGTCTATCTAAACTTACCAGCTGTTGTGCCTCATCTAGAAAGCCTTTAGCTAATTGAACGTTTAGAGTCAAATCCCCCTTCTTCCTCCTTTGCTCTCTGAAGACCGGCTTCAATGCTTCATGTTTACGTGTTACCGCAAACATAGGCACCCCAACGATTGTATTTTGCCAGATATTCTGCACACTGGGGATAAATTCAGGTGAGTGTGTTAGGTAGTTGTAAATCGAAACATACCTCCTGTTTGATTTTGCCTGTCCCCATGCAGTAGAAGCGGCGAATGGTCAGAAGTCCGCGGTAAAACCCCTTTTGGGACCATTCACCCTTTCCCAACCAACCATAGGTAGAACCCCTCTTTCCCATACACAACGACGGTTCCAAGCAAGTGAGTAGTTTATAGTCGACTCAATATCGACGAAATCCCCCCATTTGATCTCTTTAGTACCGATTGTCCTGTAGTGCACCCTTCATCGAAAGAGTAGGCGGTTGAAAGACCCATCTCTGAATAAAGCCTTTAGGTTGGGAGATATCAAAGGGGAACCTCGCCTAGCTGTCCCTGTATTATTCAACTCATCTATCCACTTATCTTGTCCAAAGCAGAAGGATTTTCGGTTACCTTTCTTTCGAAGGTAATCCGCCAGTCTCTAGACTGGAAAAGATTCAATCCACTTGTTGGCCTCCTTTTCTAGGTCGGTCATCTGTTCAATCAGTTGTTCTTCTGTCTGAGGTAAAGGCGAATTTCTTGTATACGGTCGAGCTGGCTTGGCTGGTACATCAAGCATATCGGCATATTCTTTGTTCGGTGTGGTACACATATCTGTCAATGTCAATCAAGTAATAGAATTCATTCCCGCTGTCTGTAATACCCTATGCCTCTTACTTGCTTTACTTTCTCGCTGTCTGGCTTAAGGACAGACTAGACTGACTTTCTTGCTGGCTGGCATTCCTCGTCATCAATTCAGCCTTAGGTCAATGAGTCCAGTCGCTATCTTCTTTTCTCCCGCTCAATTACATCGAGCCTCTTTCTTTCCCTAGGGGAAGTTCTTGTATGGCTTGAAGCAGTCCTTTCCCATTCAACCCAGGACAGGAAACCCCCAGAAGGAAAAGCAAGGTCTTGAAAGTCTTTTGTATGCACGAGACGCACAAAAAAGGTAGCAAATGGAAAGGAAAGGACCAAGAAAAGGGTGGTCAAATAACTCACTTGATGCAGGCAATCTTGAAAATCAGCAATACCTTGAGGTCACTAGGACAATTGGTTTCAGAAACGTGTTTGATCACATTCAAATTTCCCATTAATATCGAGGGCTGACTTCCTAGACTAGAACTGAAACTGATTAATTGATCCCCAAAACATTTCCTATCTCCATCTTTATTGAAACTATAGATGAAAGAGGCAGAGAAGAGCCCATCAGACTTAGAGATGTGACAATGGATAGCTTGAGCTGTAATGGAATTGACTGTTACATCCAAGCTATCTTTCCAAAGTAACCAAATTCTACCAAGGTGAGAGGCAATGGATATTGTGCAAGAAGGACCAGTTTGGAAAAATGAAAGGAACTATAAACTATAGAAGGCACTTTTTGGTATTTGTTGACCCTTGTTTCAACAAGACAAAGAAGGTCAATGTGGAGCCTTGAGATCAGTTGCCTAACACTATTTTTTTTTAGGGGACAAGTCCCCCCTTGTGTTCCAGACAAGAAGTTTAAGCATTAGGCTAAAATAGGAGGGTAATTACTGACCTCCAGCCCCTCAATGCCAACCAAAAGCTCATAGAAATGAGTTAAAACTACTTACTAGTAGAGTAGTAGAGGCGCATGGGAAGGAGAGCAATTCCAACTGTTTCCTATGGTGACAAATTCTATTGGGAGATTCTCACCAAAAGTGGAAAGGGGGGTTCTACCCATGGATCAGCTAACGCAGTTTAGATACTAAAGTAATCTCACCAGATTACATCCCAAGACGATAGGCAACCTACATTTCCTTAGAGGTACAAACCACTGATTGAACTTCTCTTCGTCAGAATAAGGGAGCTCACTTCACAAACCCAAAGCATCAAACTCACCTCGATTTAGCAATTACACGTCCAATCCAGGAGTTGCAGAAGGATCTAGGCAAGTAAAGAACTTGCTTTGCTAATATCACTCTTCATAGGATCACTCGCCTTAAGGCTCTCTCAGTGAAATTCCAAAAATAGATTATGGAATGAAATTGATGAGAACTGTCTTGTCAGAAAAGCAAATCTCAGTAGTTCCAGAGATGGATCGCCTTGGCTACAAGGCTCACTCCCTCCCTTGCTTTAGACGTATAGAAGGAGTACTTCTCACGAAATCACTTGCAAGTGGCACTGAGAAAGAGAAAGAAGAATGAGTGAGGAACTCAATTACATCGAGCCTCGGAAGGGATCTAGATTGAATGAATGTGCATAACTCGTACTCGCTTGTACCACCTTGTGCGAATGAGCCAACCACGGAAAAGAGACTTTCACCATAGTGAGTGATATGCTCAAATCTCCGCTTTGACTTTCGCCTTTTCATCCTTTAGTTTTTAGCTTAGCTGTCGGGTTCTTTCTATTTGATTTGGGCTTTCGACTTGGAATGAAAATGTTGGTATAACTGTTTACTAGCATTAGTCAGGGTGCGCTTCAATAAAAAAGCGTAAGTAAGGCAATGCCGGAGTTCCCACTCATCTTAGTTTGAGATCCCTATTACTAATACTCAACTTTCTACGCGAATTCAAGTAAAAAGAAGGGATTCACTATGCGTGTAGATTGAACGAGGTTCATCAAGCCGGTTCCATGGTTCAGTTCGAGCTTGGGGAAATCTCATAATGGTTGAAGAGGTCTGGTGTGAGTGACCAAGCCGTAAAGAAAGTAGAGAAAGAGGGTTCACTCTAACGAATTGAGAAGCTCAGTTTGAACTCAAGTATAGATCCCACCCTGAACATGGGCCGGGGATTGGCTGCCTATGGCTTTCTTTTCCTCCTTTCTGTATGTATCGGATGTCCGGAAGTTGCATATGAATATATCAGCCTTAAGTTTAGATATCTTTCATTGCGACTGGTTTTCATGTAGAATGATCCTGGTTCGTTTAATCCCGTGGTTCCTTTCGTGTTCGCGAAGTGCGCTATAGTATGGATGTTTGGGGCTCGTTGTGGAATGAGCTGGTGGTGTTGCATGTGAAGTTTCTGATTCATACTGACCTCCCTACTCAAGGGCTGACGTTTGCCCCATATGTCGAAAGGCAGGAGATCAAAGTAAAGGCTGGAGAAGAATTCGGTTCCAATGGCCCAATAGGGATTGGGAAACAGACATTGAATGGGCGACAAAAAAATGGAGAGGAAAGCACATTGGCAACATAGCTTACCGTTCACTACTAGCAGCATGTGTCTATCACATTTGGAGAGAGAGGAACCTGAGGCGATTTGAACATACTGAACGGACACCGAACACCATTGGTATGATGATCATCGATGACGTCAGATAGAGGATCCTCAGTATCAACACTGCTTTGTCAGTTAGTACACGAGCATTATATAGACTATAGCATATCCCTTGGCCTGTCGAGAGAGAAACCAATTGATGATCAAATTGTTGTACTATACAATTTTTTTT
Source organism: Sesamum indicum (assembly GCF_000512975.1). Taxonomy (NCBI): domain Eukaryota; kingdom Viridiplantae; phylum Streptophyta; class Magnoliopsida; order Lamiales; family Pedaliaceae; genus Sesamum; species Sesamum indicum. Next base: position 22,698,784 of record NC_026147.1, read on the forward strand.
TTCTTAATGAAAATTACATTTACCCAAAAAAAGTAAAGGCTGGTGAAAATGGTCAGTCTGGTCGATGCAAGGCTCACGTTCGATTCCTTTTCAAGGTCGTGTACATCGATCTGTTCCTCGATCTAGGGACTAAAGCTGGAGTCAAAATCGTTATTCTTTCCCTTTCTTCAGTAGAATCCCCAGTCCCAAACGCCTACTCAAAACTAAGAGGGGGTAGCCGACAAGAAGAATGAAATCCCGAAAGGGCCCAATAAGACTTCCTTTCAAGTAATAAAGAAAGGGACGGATTGATATTCTAACTCCCGACGCAGGAGTAGGAATCTAAATGAGGAGGAGGGTTTCAAAAGGCATTGAACCTCTCAATCGAATGAATCGTCACATTCGTCATGATAAACTTTATACGGAACGGAGCCCTATCGCTCGGTTAGATAAGATAGTTCCACCCCAGAACTCAAACTAATAATTCACGATCCTAACTAAGATGTTTTTGTTCTTTCATGCCTGGACTCATCAAAATCTTTCTCTCGTGCAGGGATTTCTCTCTGCAGCTACAGATGGAGCTCCGCCTTTACCTTTCAGGCTTCGTTACACTCATCTTCTCTCGCTCTCATCTCTGCCTTTCATCCACATCGATACCACCGATCTCTTTTCCCACTCGTTAGGGCAGCGTTTATATAGCTAAAAGCTCAATTTGAGCTTGTTTTCCGAATCGTGTGCTGAAGCAAGGTAGTTCCCTTATTTCAAGGGAGCTAGGCAGGTAAGGTTAGTAATAGCACATCAGAAAGATATCAATAACTCTAATAGAATCATGTCCATCCATTGTAGGCCCCATGCACGCAATGGTCTCATCTTCAAGCATATGTAATCAACAGCTAGGATCAACCTAAATTAGCCAACAGATTCAAGGGCATTCTTGTCCCATCCCTTCACAAGTTGCATCTCTCAAACCCCTACAACAAACTTTCAGTTACAAGGGCACTTTGGTCTTTTCAGTGTCCCATTTCCCGCCACTTTCCCACAATTGACTTAAGAGACTCTGCAACTCACCACTCTCTCTGGTTCTTGTGGGTGGTTTTCTTTGGGATAAGAGATAAGAGAGAGAGAGAGAAGAAAGATAAGAACCGATCAAAGAATTAAGTGAAAGAAACCACAGCAAGAGAAGATGCCGATTTCAATCCTTGAAGCGGCAGGCCATGAGGAAGATGAACATTCTCATATTCATTCTGTGCTTCTTTATCTCGTTGAAGAACAAAAATGCAGAGACCAAGAAAGGTCCGTCGTCTTCATTGTCATGGGATTTATCTGCTTCGATTTTCTTGTACTTGCTGTTTTTATCCTGAGACTGAGATGGCTTTCGTCTTTATTGATTAAATTGATGTGGGTTCTGATATACCAATGATTTTTCTTTCTTTGGAATTGAAACTTGTGCAGGGATGTGATGCTTTTTTTTGGGTAAAAGTAAGTTTCATTAACTAAAAATGGTACAGTACAACAACAATGTGGTCCCCAAATGGTTTATCCCTCGACAGGCCAAGGGATTCGCCATAATCGATATAAAGCACGTGTGTTGACTGATCTAGTTAGTGTGATGCTATGGATTCGCTGTCTAATGTCCTCAATGATCAGTAATGCTATGGTGGTAGGCGTCCTCTCAGTGTGATCGAATCGTCTCAGGTTTCTTTCCGTCCAAATGTGGTATACACATTATGCAAGTAGTGGTCTATAAGACATGTTGATGATGTGTTTACCCCTCCATCTCCTTGAAGCCCATGTAATGTCATCTTTCCACTCTCTATTGGGCCACAAGAACCGTATTGTTCTTCAAATTTCCGTGAGACATCTTCGACTAAATCTGCATTGGAAGAATAAATGTGCACGTGTCTCTGTCATTCCTTCATTGCATAAGATACATGGGCCAAGGTGAGCAAGCCATTGTTTATCTGTCGTAGCCAGCTTGCCTTGGATGGCAAGCCATAGAATAAATATGTGACGTGCGATTTTAAGTGATCCCGAAAGTAGTGGAGACCAGCCTACTTTCGGTCCTGGTGGGTCGAATAACTCGTAAATAGCCTGTGTTGTTGGTCGACCATTTTCAAATCTCCAAATTATACGGTCTTTCCCTCCAAAAATAGTGGGTAGTACATGTGTAATCTCCAAACACTCTAGATCTGTGATAAGCGGCCATTGCCATACTCCTTCATGAATCACCGTGCTGAGTCTGGATGATTCATCTAGTCCAAGTAGCCTCGGTCCTCGTGGGAAAGAGTCAAGGTGGTGCCACAGATCCTGCCACAAGAAGAAATTCCTCCCATCTCCAATCCGGTAGTCCACCATAGTTCGGAGAAACATCCGTAATCGGAGGATTTTCCTCCATCCCCATGAGCCGCCTTGGTCCGTAATCGTCCATATAGAGGTGCATTGTAGGCGTCCCTGGTACAACCATTCAACCCAGATCGATGTCCTGTCGCATCTAATGACATCACATAGTTTTTTGTCAACAATGCACAGTTCAAGGTACTAATGTCCTTAAACCCAAGTCCTCCTTCCTCCTTTGGTCGGCATATATCTTTCCACGCAACCTTGGCATAACCACTATTCGTCGTTCCCTTCCACAAGAAATCTCGCAATCTTTTCTCGATTTCAGTAATAACTTTCTTCGGTAATATAAATGCCGATGCCCAATAAAGACTCAGTGCTATCAGTACAGATTTAATAATTTGTACTCTACCAGCATAAGATATAGTGGTACCTTCCCATCCAGCAATCCGTTTGTCAATCTTCATTAATAGTGGACGGCAATCTGCAATAGTGAGTCGAGACGATATAAGTGGTAACCCCAGATACCTCATTTGGAAGAACCCCTTCCTGAAATCCGAGTAGCGCCGACATCTCCTCACGCAATGCTTGCGCTGAACGTGAGATAATCAGGTGACTTTTCTGCACGTTCAGTCTGAGACCCGACCATTCGGCAAAACGATCCAGACCTGCTTTGAAGATTCTTAGAGAGTCCATATTAGCACGGCAAAATAATATCACATCATCTGCAAACCCCAACTGAAAGATCCTGGCGGCCTCGCATTTCCAATGATAGGAAAATATCTCCTCCTGATCAATCAACTGTAGGAAGCCCAAGTGTAGGACTTCCATCACAAGCACAAATAGGTAGGGTGATAAAGGGTCACCTTGCCGAAGTCCTCTGGCTCCTCGAAAGAATCCATGGGGCTTCCCATTTAGCCCTACAGAGAATGAAGGTGTTGTCACACACTCTTCAATCCACTTCACGAAAGTAATAGGAAACCCAAACATCTCCATGACTACTATCAAGAAATCCCAATCAACTGTGTCATATGCCTTCCGGATGTCAACTTTAAAAGCACATCTAGGAGGTAGACGAGTCTGGTTGTATCCCGTAAATAGTTCCTGTGCTAGCATGATGTTATCTCCATTGCTTCATCCCGGCACAAAAGCCGCTTGGCATGGGCTGATCAGTTTGTCCATTATCACACTCAACCTTTGGACAATGAGCTTTGCAATGATCTTATAAAGCACATTACAGCATGCTATGGGTCGAAAATCACTAACCATCATAGGGGAATGTACTTTTGGTATGAGCACCAAAAGTGTAGTATTTATCTGCTTCAGAAGTTGGCCTGTACTAAAGAAGTCCAGTACTGCCGAAGTCACCTCTTGTCCAACTATAGGCCATGCTGCTTTGAAGAAGCCCGATGAGTATCCGTCCGGGCCTGGGGCCTTATCCTCAGCAATGTCAAAAACCGCCTGTTTGACATCTGCTGGTGTGAACGGTAGTAGTAAAGCGGTAGACTCCTCATTACTCAGAATGTGCCTGGCCCACGGTCTGAGAAACCGAATGTCAATACTTGCTCTTCGTCTATCTCCTCCTAGCAGGTTTTGATAGTATGTGACAAACTCATTAATAACTTCTTCTGGATCAGTGTGAGTGGATCCCTGGTCATCGTTGATCTGGAAAATCCTCCTTGATGCTCTTCGTTGGGCAATCTTCCGAAAGAACACTCGGGAGCACTGATCACCTCCCTTCATCCACTGCATCTTCGCTCGTTGATTTAACATAATCTACTCCAATTTTGTTGCTGTGGCCAGTACGAGTCGACAACAGTGTTCTAGTTGTATGTATAGCTCATCTCGCCTTCTTGAGCTAACAAGTAGTTGTGCTGCTTCAAGAAACCCTTTCGCCATTTGGACATTGTGCGATAGATCCCCCTTATTCCTCCTTTGCTCTCGGAAGATTGCTTTCAATGCTTTGAGTTTGCGTGTCACAGGATACATAGGCGTACCAAAAATGTTATGTTGCCATATATTCTGCACACTAGGAATAAACTCAGGTGAGCGAGCGAGGTAGTTATCAAATCGGAACATGCCTCCATATTGCTACTGCTGGTCCCCATTTAGTACCATCGGTGAGTGGTCTGAAGTGCGTGGTGTAAGGACCGAGTATAATGTGTTAGGGAACCGTGCCATCCATCTATCATTTATCAACATACGGTCCAGTCTTTTCCAGAGGTTCCGTGGTGTCGCATTGTGGTTGTGCCATGTGTACCACTCTCCCTGCATGGGTAGTGGTAGTAATCCTGTATTTTGAATGGCAGCATTAAAATCTTCAATAGCTATTCGGATATCCTCTAATGTGCCACATACTTCGCTGAGGTCGCGAACTGCATTAAAATCCCCGCCAATCAACCATGGGATATCAGCACACTGTATAGCTAAATTTTCCATGGCATTCCATAACTCTCTCCTGTCAACCACCTCAGTAGCTCCATAAGCGACAGTAACAGCGACTGACTCATTCCATAACTCTCTCCTGTCAACCACCTCAGTAGCTCCATAAGCGACAGTAACAGCGACTGACTCATGAATTGCACGAATATTAACAAGACAGTGGATAAATTGCGTTCCACATTCAACCACATTAACATCAATAAAATTATCATCCCACGCTATCCACACCCGATTACCAGAAGATCCATAATCCATATACCATTTCCAATGGGGTAATAGGAAAGATTGAATTTGAGCTGCATTATTAAATCGAACACGAGTTTCAAGGAGGCCGAGAAATTGTAACCTGAACTCAGCAACGATGTCTCTGACTGCCAACTGATGATCTCTTTTGTTCAGGCCCCGTACATTCCATATTGCTGCATTTAACATGGATCACTAGGTATGGGGCTGCTGTTTTTAGGACCCCGAGTCGCCTCATCTGTGTCATCCAGTATGTGTAGTGCATCAAATGTATTATATATAACAACCGCCTTACCCCTCTCCTCTCGACTTGGGCCTGTTGCATCTCTAGGGGATTCACGGCCCTCTCTCTTCTTTTCTACCACTGGAGCTTGTGGTGGTCTGCTTATCTTTCGATCAGGCAAACGTGGTGGCCGAGATGGTATATAAGTTGTATCGCCATCCTCCCTAGGATGGTTCCTACTCCGTTCAGACATTGCTGTTTCATGCGGTGTCCCCACTTTGGGTATGTATACAGCGATTGGTGGTTTAACTGGTTTTGATTTGTTAAGAACACACTCTTTGGTAGAGTGCCCCAATGTCATACAACTTTTGCATTTCGGAGGTATCCATTTGTACTCAACATCTACTTTACATGGGGATTCTCCTCCTTCTTCATCCGGTGTCATAATTATGATGTGTTTCGGTAAATTTGAGGTCACATCCAACATTACGCATACACGAGCGAAGTCCAGTCTCATGCATGTTCTCGTAATCGCATCCGGGTAAAGTGGTTTACCCACTCCACTGGCCACCGTACTAAGACCTTCCTCTGTCCACAACTCGACGTGGAAGGTGTCATATTTTGATCCACACAGGAACCTCTGTATGCTGTAGTTTCCTTAATACCATCCGTGGTTTCCATTTTTGAAAAATAATAGGCTGCCCCTGATATAGCCATGGACCTCCTTCAATGACATCTTCCATAGCAACTACTGATTTGAATTGGAAGAAAAAGAACCCATTATTTGTACCAGTGACCTCCTTTAAGTCCGGCCATATCGACTTTGCAAATTCCTTTAGATGGTGAAAGTACGGTCTTTTTCCAAGGAAATACCCCACCGCGGTAGCCATCCATCTTTTAGACCCATTTCGTATAATATCCAGTGTTGGTCGCACAATCACCTCTCCTTTTTGTACTGTTGGAGCCACATAGAATAGGGTCTTTCGAGTTGAATTGTGGAATGCATGAGCGATTTTATCATTAATCGTGTCCGAGCATGCATGCAACGGAATGTTTCCAACGAACAAACCTGTAGGAGCTCGATAATCAAAAGTAGAAATCTGTTTTTCTGTCTTTTTGTGCAGGCTGACGTCATCCATGATGTCAGCAGTGATGTCATTTGGAGTGATCTCAGCAGTGATGTCATCTGCAGTGATGTAAGCAGTGATATTACCTGCAATGATGTCAGCAGAGGTCACGCTAGCATCACCAGTGACATCACCATCCTTGTCAACTGCCACCGTACCTTCCACCTCACCCTCCACGTCACCCACAGAAGCCACGTCAGCTGGTTTTGGAATACCAACCGTCGCCGGACTAGTGAGTCGCCGGTCACCCTTCACCAGAGCTGCCATATCAGTTGACGGCGGCAGCAAAGCAAGTTCATTTCCGGCGGAAAGTCGCGGAATCTCAGGCACCGGCGACTGTAGATCTGGATCTGTCGAGTTCCCAGCAGTTTCCGGTGCTCCACTGCTTGTTCCCGATGGCATTAAGCATCTCATAGCCGGACGTAAACCACCGACGCGTGGCGGCGCATCTCTTCTCTCAACCAGCGAATGCAGCGACGGGACGCTTCGAAATCGCTCCTTCCATCTAATTTTCAGATCTCTAAGTGCTGTAATGGTTTGCTCATCTCCTTTGTCGATGACAGCGTTGGCCAATTTCAAGAACTCATCAAGATTAAACGGCTCAAATTTCCTTCCGCCATTGATGAAAGGTGAAGCTTCACCAAACCCTAATCTAGGCGGGCTCGGAACGAAGACGAGTCATAGGCCAAGTTCTCACCTTTCTCGTTTATAGTCGTTTCCACTTCCTCCACAGAGTCCGGTGTACCTTCATCAGCCTGAATAGTGCCAGTTTCCGACGGGTTTTCGCTGTGCGACCCTTCGTCTCCCAAAAACCCTAACAGCGGCGTCTGCAATTTTCCCCGTGTTTCAGCCCTCAAAAATCGATCACTCGACGTTAGATTTCCATTCCCATCCTCTGAAATCACTTTGTTCCCAATCGTCTGATCTCCCATTGTTGCCGGCAAACTGCCCAAAACTGGCGATTTACGTTCCAATCGCAATTTTCCTGTTTTCGCTCTCGGGTCACCGAAAAACTGACCAAAACAGTACGTCTCTCGCCGTCCTTCATGGCTGTTAGCCTCCCCCTCGCCGGCCGGAGCTCCTTCCTCGTCGCCGGCAGCAGTTTGAGTTGTAGTCCACGTCTCTTGTCCACTCACGATTTGGCCAAGCAAATCGAATATGTTGTCGTATAGCTGCAAGGCATCCTCTGCTAAATCGACATCGGAAGAACATGTGAGTGTGTGTCTCCGCTGTACCCTCGTCACACAGAATACATCCCCCTAGATGGGTCATCCATGGTTTATCAATTGTCGGTAGCTTCTCCTGAATTGCTAACCA
>NC_026147.1:22706602-22712670 GCF_000512975.1 Sesamum indicum
CATGGGTCCTTCCACAAGTAGAATGACCTCCCCTCTCCAATAAGGAATTCCGTCATAGGTAGGATAGAGCTGCGAAGTCGGAGCATTTTTCGCCATCCCCATGATCCTCCCTTTTCGTTAATGGTCCAAATTGAGGTGTTGTGCAATCGTCCCTGCTTCAACCACTCAACCCATATAGATGTTCGGTCACATCTGATAACGTCACACAACTTCTTTGCTATTAAGGAACGGTTAAGGATACCGATGTCCTTAATTCCTTGGCCTCCTTCATTAATTGGTTTACACACATCCTTCCACGCTACCTTGGTGTATCCCGATGTAGAACTGCCTTTCCATAGAAAAATTGTGAAGCGTTTCTCAATTTGTTTAATAATAGCCTTCGGTAGGATGAATGCAGACGCCCAATAGATGCTCATTGCTGATAGTACGGATTTAATGATTTGTATACGTCCAGCATAAGATAATGAGATTCCTTCCCAACCATTAATGCGAGCATCAATATTCAATAAAAGTGGTTGACAATCGGATATAAACAATCTAGAAGACAGTAGAGGGAGGCCCAAGTAACCGCTGGTGCTATACGGGGATAGCCAACAACAATATGGAGGTATGTTTCGATTTGACAATTATCTCACCCTATCACCAGAGTTTATTCCCAGTGTGCAGCAGGTTTGGCAACATAACATTATTAGGGCGCCTATGTATGCGGTAACGAGGAAACTCAAAGCACTTAAACCGGTGTTTAGAGAGAAGAGGAGGAATAAAGGAGACTTATCACATAATGGCCAGCTGGCAAAAGGGTTTCTTGAGATGGCGCAATTACTTGTCAGTTCGAACAGGCAGGATGAAGTTGGAACATTGTTGCCGATTCATACTGGCTAAAGCAGCCATACTTGAACAAAGTATGCTCCAACAACGAGCAAAAATGCAGTGGATGAAGGGGGGTGACCAGTGCTCCTGGGTATTCTTTCGTAAGATCGCTCAACGGAGGTCAGCGCAAAGAATCTTACAAATTAATGATGATCATGGAGCCACTCACACAGAACCACAAGAGGTAGTCAATGAGTTTGTCATGTACTATCAAAACTTGCATGGTGGGGAACAAAGGAGAGACGTGATTGATCTACGATTCCTTCGACCGTGGGTCAGACACCTATTGAGTGAAGAGGATGTTAACTCTTTACTCTTGCCAGTCACACCAGCGGATGTTAAGCAAGCAGTTTTTGACATTGCTGAGGATAAGGCACCGGGGCCGGACGGGTATTCATCGGGCTTTTTCAAAGCTGCATGGCCTATAGTGGGGCAGGAAGTGACTTCGGCAGTTCTGGATTTCTTTAATATGGGACGACTTCTAAAGCAAATAAATACTACACTTCTGGCGCTTATTCCCAAGGTACATACACCTATGACCGTTGGTGATTTTCGTCCTATATCTTGCTGTAATGTGTTATATAAGATTATTGCCAAACTCTTTGTCCAACGGTTGAGTGTGATATTAGACAAACTTATTAGTCCATGCCAAGCGGCATTTGTGCCCGGACGAAGCATTGGAGACAATATTATGTTGGCACAGGAGCTATTTACAGGCTACAACCAGGCCCGTCTACCACCCCGGTGTGCTTTGAAAGTGGACATTCGAAAGGCATATGACACGGTGGAATGGGATTTTATGATCGCGGTAATGGAGTTATTTGGGTTCCCCCTAATTTTGTGAGGTGGATTGAGATGTGTGTCACTACAACTTCATTTTCTATTGGGCTGAATGGGAAACCTCATGGTTTCTTTAAGGGGGCCAGAGGGCTTCGACAGGGAGATCCTCTTTCGCCATACTTGTTCGTGCTTGTAATGGAAGTACTACACTTGAGTTTCCTACAGTTGATTGATCAGGATGACTTATTTTCCTTCCACTGGAAATGTGATTCATCCAGAGTTTTTCAGTTGGGTTTTGCTGATGATGTGTTGTTATTCTGTCATGCTGATATGGACTCTATTGGAGTCTTTAAAACAGGATTGGATCGATTTGCTGTATGGTCGGGGCTCAGGCTAAACGTCCAGAAAAGCCATCTTATTATCTCACGTTCAGCCCAAGGACTTCGCGATGAGATGCTGACAGCACTCGGGTTTCAGGAGGGTGTCTTCCCGATGAGGTACTTGGGACTACCTCTCTTATCCTCTCGCTTAACAATTGCTGATTGTCGCCCATTATTGATGAAAATTGATAAACGTATTGCTGGTTGGGAGGGTATTGCATTGTCATATGCTGGTAGAGTACAAATTATTAAATCTGTACTCAATTGAGTTTATACTGGGCTTCAGCGTTCATACTGCCAAAGAATGTTACCAATGAAATTGGGAAGAGGCTGAGAACTTTCTTGTGGAAAGGGACATCAACCAGTGGATATGCCAAGGTTGCCTGGAAAGACCTGTGTCGGCCGAAGGAGGAGGGAGGCCTAGGATTCAAGGACATCACTCTCTTGAATCGTGCATTAATGGCTAAGAAACTATGTGATATCATCAGATGCGATAGAACCTCAATATGGGTTACATGGCTCTACCAGGGTCGATTACGAGATACTTCCATCTGGACGATTAGAGAGCATGGAGGATCATGGGGATGGCGGAAACTTCTCCGTTTACGGATCTTCCTCCGAGCTATGGTGGATTATAAAATAGGAGATGGGAGAAGATTCTACCTATGGCAGGACCCATGGCATCATCTAGGACCTCTTCGTGATACATTCCCACGTGGACCGAGGTTACTTAGATTGGAGGAGTCAACAAAACTCTGTACGGTGATTAGTGGAGGAGAGTGGCAGTGGCCCCCTATCACAGATTTTGAGTGTTTGGAAATCACACATGCACTACCCACAATCTATGGAGGAGAGGACCACATTATTTGGAGGTTCGACCATGGGATTCCTACTACTCAGACTCTTATAGGCTTTTTGATCCGCCTGGACCGAAAGTAGACTGGTCCTCGCTACTTTCGGGATCACTCAAGATTCCACATCACTTATTCATCCTCTGGCTTGGTATTCTTGGAAAGTTGGCTACGACGGATAAACCATGGCAGCTCACCTTGGCCCGTGCATTTTATGCAACGAGGGAGCGACGGAGACACACGGCCACTTATTTTTCCAGTGCAGATTTAGTCGTCAGTGTATAACAGAAATTCGGAAAATAGTACGATTCTCGTGGCCCAATAGAGACTGGATGACGGATATTATATGGGCGTCCCGGAGATGGAGAGGTAAGCACATTATTAACATGTCTTACCGAGCACTATTAGCATCATGTATTTACCACATTTGGAAGGAGAGAAATTTGAGCAAACTGAAAGGACTCCCAGCACCATGGCAGTAGTTATTATCGAGGATATCAAGCAGCGGATACATAGCATTACATTACCTAGTTCAGCCAGTACACGATCTTTATTTAGACTTTGGCGTATCCCTTGGCCTGTCGAGGGAGACACCAACTGATGACTTCCATGTTGTACTGTACTACAATGTTATTAATGAAACTTACATTTACCCAAAAAAGAGGCCCAAGTACCTCATTGGTAGTTGGCCCTCTTGGAAGCCCATAATTGCTAAGATCTGATCCTTCCAGCCTTGTGCTGATCGAGAGATAATGACATGACTTTTTTGTACATTCAGTCGAAGTCCCGACCATTCTGCAAATCGGTCCCAACCCCCTCTTGAGGATCCTGAGAGAACCCAAGTCAGCTCTACAGAAAAGTAGGAGGTCGTCTGCGAAACCCAACTGGAAGACTTTGGCCGGCTCACATGGTCGTCTGCGAAACCCAACTGGAAGACTTTGGCCGGCTCACATTTCCAGTGGTAAGAGAATTGCAAATCCTGTTAAATAAGTTGTAATAATCCCAAATGCAAGACTTCCACAACGAGAACAAAAAGATAGGGAGATATTTTGTTACGCATCTATGTGATGCAAAAATTCTCTCACTAAAAATTCTCTCCCTACTACACACACTACTACACCATCAATAACACACACTATTGTCTTCCCCATGAAAACTCCGACCGGCGATGGAGGAGAAGCGCCGGCCGGCGACGACTATGGTGGAGAGGACGCCGACAGCCGTCCGGTGGCCGGGGATGGAGGGGAGGAAGATGAACAGTTGCTGCGCGAAGAAGAACTCGCCATGGAAGAAGAAGAGCCGGCCTCCTCTGATCCGGCGACCGAAGGTGTCTCCCATGGCAGCCCACCGTCTGTGGAGGTGGAAGGAACGTCGGTGATGAGAAATGGTGAAGAAATGGGCGGTGAACAGCCGGATCTGGAACTGAGGTCTCGCGCTGTCAACAATGGCGGAAATGGGTCTTCGTCTCCACGCGACTTCAACTTGGACGAGTTCCTCACTCTCGCACACAAGGTAATCGACCATGGCGACTCACAGGCAATAGATGCTCTGAACGAACTGAAACGACGATGGGAGGCTCGATTTGGGATTGAGAAGTCGCGGTTGCCGGCGGAAAGCTTGAATGTTGACGAACACCCGTTTGCTCGCGAGCTGAAACAGGTATACCGGAGACGTACAACACAGACGACGACGATACTAGGAACTGGAATGGCAGCGACACTTCAGCGTCGACCGGCTGTGCGTGGGAGAATAATCACACCTTCTTCGCCGGCGGCTTTGCACAGCAACAACCCAAACCAAATCTCGGCGGCGGCTTTGCACAGCAGCAACGCGAACCAGACTTCGCCGGCGGCTTTGCACAGCAGCAACGAGAACCAGATCTCGCCGGCGACCGTTGGAATTCCGACGAATGATGACGTGCGCAATGTTGCTGACATGGACGCCTCGGTGGACAACATTGGAGCTGATGTGGCAGGGAATGTGAGTGACATGGATGCTTGCTTGGAACATACTGCTGACATCATCGCTGCTGCTAGGGCTGACATCATCACTGATGCTAGGGCTGACATCATCGCTGCTGCTAGGGCTGACATCATCACTGATGCTAGGGCTGACATCATCGCTGCTGCTAGGGCTGACATCATCGCTGACACAGGTGCATCTAGGGCTGATGTCAGCAATTACACTATCAAATCTAGGGCTGACATCATCGATGATACAAGGAAAGCTAGGGCTGACATCAGCGCGGACACATGCAAAAATAGGGCTGATGTCAGCAATTCTGTGGAAAGAAAACAAGCTATGCATGATGCTCCTGTTCCAACGGGATTGTTACGTTGGAAACATCCCGTTGCACGCATACCCGAAAACAATTATTGACGACAAAATAGCGCATGCTTTTAATCATTCGACCCGGAAAACCTTATCATTCATTGCCCCAACAATGCAGAACGGAGAGGTTGTCGTTCGACCTTCTTTAGATGCGGTACGTAATGGGTCTAAACGTTGGAAATCTACTGCAGTTGGCTATTTCTTGGGCAAACGACCATATTATCATCACCTTAAGGAGTTTGCACATTCGGTCTGGCCAGCACTAAGGGAGGTGACAGCGACCACAAACGGATTCTTCTTTTTTCAGTTTAAAACAGTTTTTGATATGGAGGAGATAATTGAGGGAGGCCCGTGGTTGTTCCAAGGGCAGCCGATAGTACTTCAAAAGTGGGAACCGGGGATGGCCATGAGAAAGTTGAAGAATACACAAGTGCCCGTCTGGATTAAATTACGACACCTTCCGATGGAATTTTGGACGACAGAAGGATTGAGCACTGTAGCGAGTGGTGTGGGGAAGCCCCTTTACCCCGACGCGATTACAAGAGCATGCACGAGACTGGACTTTGCTCGTGTATGTGTGATGATTGATGCCACACAAAAGCTGCATAAACATATTTCGTGTATGTGTGATGATTGATGCCACACAAAAGTTGCATAAACATATTATTGTCATGGCACCTGATGAAGAAGGAGGGGAGACACCTTGCAAAGTTGACGTTGAGTACGAATGGCTCCCGCCAAAGTGCATAGCGTGCATGTCATTGGGACATTCGGATAAGGATTGTGCACTAAACAAAACCCGCAAACCGACGAAGCCAACAGTAAATGTGTATGTGCCGAAAGTCAATGTAGCACA
>NC_026147.1:22713353-22723411 GCF_000512975.1 Sesamum indicum
GCTGGATCGGATTCTTATTAATGACCGCTGGCTGGCAAGGTTCCCGAGCGCATATTATCACAGCCTTACTCCACGGACATCTGACCACTCTCCACTGGTTTTACATGGGGATATACAACAACATAATGGAGGCATGTTTCGATTTGATAACTATCTTGCCCATTCACCTGAGTTTATCCACAATGTGCAGAATATTTGGCATCATGAGATTGTTGGTATTCCTATGTATGCTGTGACACGTAAACTGAAGGCACTTAAACCAGTCTTTAGACTACAAAGGAGAAATAAGGGAGATTTGACGATGAATGTCCAACTAGCCAAAGGTTTTCTTGATGAGGCACAACAGTTGGTGAGCTCTGACAGACAAAATGAGCTATATTTACTTCTGGAGCATTGTTGTCGAGTCGTTTATGCTAAAGCGGCAAAACTTGAACAAATTATGCTGCAGCAGAGAGCCAAGATGCAGTGGATGAAAGACGGAGACCAATGTTCCCGGGTTTTCTTTCGTAAAATTGCACAGAGACGAGTAATGAGAAGAATCTTACAGATAAATGATGAGAATGGTTTCACACACACGGATCTAGGGGAAATCGCCCATGAGTTTGTCTCATACTATCAGAACCTCTTAGGAGGCACCAGAAGACCGTCAGTGGATATTCGTTATCTTAGACCGTGGGCAAGGCACTGTATCACTGATGAGGAAGCTAATCAATTACTCCTTCCACTCTCGGCGGATGATGTGAAGCAAGCAGTGCTCGATATTGCTGATGACAAGGCACCGGGACCTGATGGTTACTAGTCAAGGTTTTTCAAGGCAGCTTGGCCTGTGGTTGGGGAAGAAGTTACGAGGGCGGTACAAGATTTCTTTTCTACCGAAAAACTTCTGAAGTAGATCAACTCCACGATCTTGGCCCTGATCCCAAAGCTACATAGTCCTATGTCGGTTAATGATTTTAGACCAATTTCATGCTGCAATGTTTTATACAAGATCATTGCGAAACTACTCGTCCAAAAAATTAGTGTGCTACTGGACAAGATAGTTAGCCCATGTCAGACAGCTTTTATTCCGGGAAGAAGCATTGGGGACAACATTATGTTAGCCCAGAAATTATTCTCGGGATATAACCAGATGCGCCTACCCCCGAGATGCGCACTTAAAGTGGATATCAGGAAGGCCTATGATACGGTGGAGTGGGACTTCCTCTTAGCAGTTTTGCAGTTGTTCGGGTTTCCACCTACGTTTACAAGGTGGATTGAGGAGTGTGTTACCACGACATCATTCTCGATTGGGCTCAATGGAAAACCTCATGGGTGCTTTGCTGGAGCGAGAGGACTACGACAGGGAGACCCACTTTCTCCTTATCTGTTTATTCTTGTTATGGAAGCTTTACATCTGGGATTCTTGCAACGAATTGAACAGGACATCCAATTCACCTATCATTGGAAGTGTGAGAGTTCTAAGGTTTTTCAGATGGGATTTGCAGACGACCTCCTCTTACTGTGCAAAGCTGACTTAGACTCCATCAGAGTCTTCAAAGAGGGATTGGACTGGTTTGCGGAGTTGTCGGGCCTTCGGCTGAATGTCCAAAAAAGTCACTTAATCATTTCACGATCGGCTCAAAATTTGAAGGACCAGATGCTGGATATTTTGGGCTTTCAGGAGGGCCACCTTCCAATGAGGTACCTGAGTCTTCCCTTAATCTCGTCTAGGTTGACCATCTCTGATTGCCAACCGCTTATCTCAAAAATTGATGCACGTATTAAGGGATGGGAAGGGATTTCATTATCATATGCTGGGCGGGTACAAATCATCAAATCTGTGCTTTCAGCATTGAGCTTATATTGGGCTTCTGCATTCATATTACCTAAGAAAGTCATCAGGGAAATCGAGAAGAGGTTGAGGACTTTCCTATGGAAGGGTACGACGTCCAGTGGGTACGCTAAGGTAGCCTGGAAAGATGTGTGTCGACCGATGGATGAGGGGGGACTTGGGTTCAAGGATATCTCCACCTTGAATCGCGCATTAATGAGCAAGAAACTATGTGATGTTATCCAGTGTGACAGGACATTCAAAATCTGCAACACTATCCTCAAATGTTGCTCATGCTCATCTCTATCCCTCGAGTATACCAAAATATCATCTATAAACACAATAACGAAGTGATCCAGATATTCTTGAAATGTACGGTTCATTAATGCCATGAATGCCGCTGGTGCATTTGTTACAGCAGGAGAATGGCAATGGCCTACCATCACTGACTTTGAATGTTTGGAAATCACACATAACCTACCGCTTATTTTCGGAGGAGAGGATCGGGTCGTGTGGAGATGTGACGAAGGGCAACCTACCACTCAGGCCCTCTACCGATTATTCGCTCACCCTGAGCCGAAAGTAGGATGGTCTTCACTACTTTCGGGCTCCTTGAAGATTCCTCGTCATTCGTTCATCTTATGGCTAGCAATCCTTGGCAAACTACCTACCACAGACAAATCATGGCTATCTCACCTGGGGGTGTGCATATTGTGCGATGAGGGAGCTACGGAATCTCATCCACATTTATTCTTCCGATGCAGATTTAGTCGTCAGTGCCTTTATGAGATTCGCAGAAGGATTCGCTTTCACTGGCCCAATAGAGATTGGGCAACAGATATTGAATGGGCGACACGGAAATGGAGAGGTAAGCACATTATTAATAGAGCTTACCGTACACTACTGGCAGCGTGTGTCTACCATATATGGAAGGAGAGGAACTTGAGGAGATTTGATCATACTGAGCGGACACCGGCCACATTGAGCATCCTAATCATCAATGACGTCAGACAGAGGATTCTTAGCGTTGATTTAGCATCGTCAGTCAGTACACGAGCATTGTATAGATTATGGCGTATCCCTTGGGTAGAGGGAGAAACCAGTTCATAATCCCATGTTGTACTGTACCATTACTCTTTATTAATGAAATTTACATTTACCCTAAAAAAAAAAAAGATAGGGAGATAGAGGGTCTCCCTGTCTTAATCCACGTGCTCCTATGAAGAAACCATGAGGGTTTCCATTAAGACCAATCGAGAATGCCGCCGTCGTTACACACTCCTCAATCCATTTGGTGAACGTTTGGGGAAACCAAATAATTGCAAGACCGCAAGTAGGAAATCCCACTCCACAGTATCATATGCCTTCCTTATATCGACTTTTAGGGTACAGCGAGGTGGGAGCCTCACCTGGTTATATCCCATGAGCAGTTCCTGTGCCAACAGAATATTGTCCCCAATGCAACGTCTTGGAATAAACGCTCCCTGACAGGGACTAATTATCTTGTCCAGAACGACACTCAGTCGTTGGACAAGTAATTTCGCAATAATTTTGTATAACACATTACAGCACGAAATTGGCCTAAAATCACCAACAGTCATAGGAGTGTGTACCTTTGGTATTAGTGCCAAAAGTGTGGAGTTGACTTGTTTGAGAAGTTTACCGGTACTAAACAATTTCAATACCGCCTTTGTAACTTCCTGTCCCACCACTGGCCAGGCTGCTTTAAAGAATCCTGATGAATATCCATCAGGTCCCGGGGCCTTGTCCTCTGCAATGTCAAATCTACTTGCTTCACATCATCCGGTGTGAACGCCGATATAAGATGGCCAGCCTCCTCATTAGAGAGAACATGTCTTGCCCACGGTTTGAGAAAGCCAATATCCAACGTTATCTGTCGTCTGTTACCGCCCAAGAGGTTTTGATAGTAACAGACAAATTCATTGATAATATCTTCTGGTTCAGTGTGGATGGTCCCATTATCATCATTTATCTGCAGTATCCTCCTTGCCACCCTTCTCTGAGCAATTTTATGAAAGAAAATCCGAGAGCATTGGTCACCCCCTTCATCCACTGCATCTTGGCTCGCTGTTGCAGCATGATTTGTTTCAGTTTTGCCGCTTTTGCATATACCAGGCGGCAACAGTGTTCTAATTGTAAAAAGGCCTCATTCTGTCTATCTGAGCTCAGCAGCTGCTGTGCCTCATCTAGAAAGCCTTTAGCTATTTGAACGTTTAGAGTCAAATCCCCCTTCTTCCTCCTTTGTTCCCTGAAGACCGGCTTCAATGCTTTAAGTTTACGTGTTACCGCAAACATAGGAACCCCAACGATTGTATTCTGCCAGATATTCTGCACACTGGGGATAAATTCAGGTGAGTGTGTCAGGTAGTTGTCAAATCGAAACATACCTGCAGTTTGGCTTTGCCTGTCCCCATGCAGTACAAGCGGCGAGTGGTCTGAAGTCCACGGTAAAAGGCTATGATAATATGAGGAAGGGAATCTCGCAAGCCATCTGTCATTAATGAGAATTCGATCCAATCTCTTCCATAGACTCCGAGAGTTCGTGCTACAGTTATGCCACGTATACCATTCCCCCTGCATAGGCAATGGTATTAACCCGGCCTCCTGGATACCAACATTGAATTCTTCCATGGCCATCCTTATATCACCAGAAGCTCCACACACCTCATTTATTTCTCGGACCGCATTGAAGTCCCCCCCACCAGCCAGGGCTCATCCGAGTGCTCTCGAGCTAATGTTTCCAAGGTATTCCATAGACTTCTACGATCAATCATCTCAGAGGCACCATAAACAATAGTGATTAAGAGGGATTCACTATTTGCCCTATGAGTGAGACGAGAGTGCATAAATTGATTCCCCAAATCAAGAATATGAACATCCACAACCTTCTCATCCCACGCTACCCAGATACGGTTACCCATAGTTGCATAATCAACAAACCATTTCCGAGATAAGATCCTTTACTGCGAGCTGATGGTCTTTCTTATTCAGCCCCCGGACATTCCACACTGCGAGATTCAACATGGAATTCAGCCCCCGGACATTCCACACTGCGAGATTCAACATGGATCACTACTAGAGGGGCTGCATGTGTTAGGGCCCCTAGTATTCTCTTCTGCGTCGTCCAGTGATTTCAAAGCATCAAAGGGATTATAAATAACCACTTCGTTACCCTTCTCCTTCTGCGATGAGGTGTAACGTTTATTCTGTTTTGTACCTTCATCTCCTCTCACTTTATCATCCACCTCAACCACGGTCTTATGTTTCCTTTCTCTCTCCCCAGGGGCTGGTGGAGCAGGGACATTGACTTTTGGTACATACACTTTCACCGGGGGCTTTGTCTGCTTTTGAGGTTTGGTCAACGAACACTCCTTCTCCGAATGCCCCAATGTCATGTATCCTGTGCATTTAGGGGGAAGCCATTCATACTCGATATCAACCTTGCATGGAGTTTCCCCGCCATCTTCATCTGACGTCATTATGATAATATATTTTTTCAATTTCTGCGTAACGTCAATCATCACGCATACACGATCGAAGTCCGGTCTCGTGCATGCCCTTGTTATCGCATCAGGGTATAGAGGCTTACCCACACTGCTAGCCACAGTACTCAGTCCTTCCGTCTTCTAGAATTCCAATGGAAGATGTCGCAGTTTTATCCAGATAGGCACATGTGTATGCTTTAACTTTCTCATAGCCATACCCGGTTCCCACTTTTGCAATACAATTGGTTGTCCCTGAAACAGCCATGGCCCCCCTTCTATGACCTCCTCCATATCAATTTCCATTTTAAATTGGAAGAAAAAGAAACCATTTCCAGTTGCTATGACCTCTCGTAGCGCTGGCCAAACCGAATGGGCAAACTCCTTCAAGTGGTGATAGTACGGCCGCTTTCCCATAAAGTATCCCACTGCCGTAGATTTCCATCGTTTGGATCCGTCACGCACAGTATCAAGTGAAGGACGAACTACAACCTCCCCATTTTGCTTCGTTGGAGCAATGAAAGATAGCATTTTCCGGGACAAATTGTTGAATGCATCAGCAATTTTATCATTAACAATCCCATTAGACCCAGTATGAAGCGGAATGTTCCCAATAAACAGAGGAACGGGTGCCAATTTGTTACCCAAATTGCTGTTTTTTTCCTCCATAAAACTGCTGATGTCAGCCCTAGGATTGATGACATCAGCAGCTGTGTATGCAGTGACATCAGCAGATGTGTGAGAAGTGACATCAGCCCTAGCATGGATGACCTCAGCCCTAGCACAATGGATGACATCAGCAGAAGAGTAAGCGCTGACATCAGCCCTTGCAGCACTGATGACGTCAGCCGACCTCCCAATCGCCACTTAGCATCCAAGTCATTCACAACCGGCGCCACCTCACCATCCTCGTCACTCACAACCGGCGCCACCTCAACATCCACGTCACTGACAACCGGCGCCACTTCAACAACCACGTCACTCACAACCGGCGCCACCTCAACATCCACGTCAGGAAGTCGACATCCTTCTTTTCTGCAAAGCTGATATGGACTCAATCAGAGTTTTTAAAGTGGGACTTGATCGTTTCGCAGAGTGGTCGGGCCTCCGGTTGAATGTACAAAAAAGTCACCTAATTATCTCCCGATTCACCCAAGAATGGAAAGAACAGATGTTGGCGGACTTGGGCTTTCAAGAAGGGCACCTCCCGATAAGGTACCTGGGTCTTCCTCTAATTTCATCTAGATTAACTATTTCTGACTGTCAACCACTTTTATCAAAAATGGATGCACGTATTATGGGAAGGACTCTCATTATCTTATGCTGGGCGGGTACAAATCATCAAATCCGTACTTTCATCTTTGAGTTTATATTGGGCGTCTGCTTTTATACTTCCTAAGAAAATTATCAAGGAAATTGAGAAGAGGATGAGAAACTTCCTATGGAAAGGCACCACGACTAGTGGCTACGCCAAGGTAGCATGGATTAATGTACGCAGACCGGTGGAAGAGGGGGGACTTGGATTCAAGAACATCACAAGCTTAAACCAGGCATTAATGAGTAAAAAACTTTGTGATGTTATCCGATGTGACTAGACCTCTATATGGGTGCAGTGGCTTTACCATGATCGGCTACGTGACACATCTATCTGGACGATTCGAGACCACGGAGGCTCTTGGGGTGGAGGAAATTACTACGTCTCCATCCTTTTCTACGCTCTAGTGTGGATTATCAGATTGGAAACGGAGCAGATTTCTATATTTGGCAGGACCCATGGCATCACCTCGGACCACTCATTGAGCGATTTCCACGGGGTCCGAGATCACCCACACCTTGCCACAGATTTGTGGAGGAACGGACAGGATTGTCTGGAGATTTGACAAAGGACAACCCACAACACAGGCCCTTTACAAATTATTTGACCCCCCCAGGACCGAAAGTAGGCTGGTCTTCACTACTTTCAGGCTCCTTGAAGATACCAAGACACGCGTTCATCCTTTGGCTCGCAATTCTTGGCCTTCCCACCACGGACAAACCATGGCTATCCCATTTGGGAGCCTGCATCCTATGTGACGAAGGAAGTACGGAAACCCACTCTCACTTATTCTTCCAATGCAGATTTAGCCGGCAGTGCCTTACAGAAATATGCAGAAGGATTCGGTTCCCATGGCCCAATAGGGATTGGGAAACAAACATTGAATGGGCAACAAAAAAATGGAGAGGAAAGCCATTGTCAACATAGCTTACCGTACACTACTAGCAGCATGTGTCTATCATATTTGGAGAGAGAGGAACCTGAGGCGATTTGAACACACTGAACGGACACCGAACACCATTGGTATTCTGATCATCGACGACGTCAGACAGAGGATCCTCAGCATCAACGTTGCTTTGTCAGTTAGTACATGAGCATTATATAGACTATGGCGTAACCCTTGGCCTGTCGAGGGAGAAACCAATTGATGATCATCTTGTTGTACTATACATTTTTATTACTTAATGATTGATGATCATCTTGTTGTACTATACATTTTTATTACTTAATGAAAATTACATTTACCAAAAAAAAAAAAATGAAAAAAAATTATTTAAATAGTATAGTTATTTTTTTCCTTTCAACTGTTGATATGGAAAAACGAACTGCATTTCTTGCTTTCATCCCTCTCCTGCTATCTCGCTCTCTGTCCCCTCTAAGACTGTCACGGCTTTTTATACATCTGAGCGTACTTCGTCCGCCTCATCTCTTTTTCTTCTGTACCCGCTATCCGCCCTTCTAATCTTTCTTTTACCAGGTCAAATCCCCACGGGTCTCACCTCGTCGAGCTGCCTCTTCTCCATCCCTCTCATCCTCTAGAGGTCGCCGACCTTCAGGCTCTGTTCTAGTCTAGTTGAAAGTTCACCCACTCACGTAGCTACCACTTCTAATCCTCGGGATCCGAGATATCAAGTCTGGATCGGATCCATGATACGTCAGGCTTACTCTGCCTTATCGGGCCCATCAAGGCTATGAACAGGCCATGGAGCTTAAGGCCCAAAGGGATGCTATCTCTAAATAAAAGGGCCTTAAGCGGAACAAGAGCTGGACAAGGTTGAGAGCCTCGGCAAACTGCTTGAGGATGTGCTGGGTCGTCTAGCAATTCTGGAGGACGAGTTTGATCCACTAAAAAGGGACTTAGATGCCAAAATGCCCCAAGTTCTTCCAGCCCATCTTCAGGTTGCTAGTGGTCTCGGTTAGACAAGGAAATAAGGCCCCAAAGGACTCATTTAGGGACTTCTTTGTCTTTATAGGCCCAATACGTGTATTTGTATTTTTATGCTGGTGGAATCGAAGATCTTCACTTCATAAGGAGACTAGGCTATTCTCATTCCTACTTTAGTCCATCAATGCAGGAAGGCGGTTAGACTCTTGCTATAGGTTAGGGCTTCTATCGTGCTATTCTATAAAAAGAAGTTAGGCTTAGAAGACAAGGGATCCCTCTCGCTATGGATGGTTGCTGCTTGCGAGAAGCGTCTGTTCAGCTTTATCCTTTAACTAATTGTATGTAATAAAGAATTGTTCTACTGGTATTTCTACGCTCGATCTCTACTTCCCGAAAGCTTACTCTCCTTTCTACCGAGCAAGCTCCATTCATGCCCAACCATCGCACACAAGAGACAGCCCTTCGGACCTATGGCGAACCAATATCGTACTCTAGGGTAGCACTCTCTATGGAAAGATGAGTGGTTTGTGCTTCACTAGCCAAGTCCATGCACCTACAGCTCGATCTACTAGCGCTCTCTTCGATCCTTCCAGGTCAAGATCTTCGCTTTAAGACCACTTTTCGATGAGCAGATCTTTCGCTCAATTACGATCCATACTCAAACATGTTCATTGGACGCCTCAACTGCCCTCTGCCACACATCTCTTTCCTTCGCTCTAGACCCACCCCCAAAATGGAACTCTGCCCTTTCCAACCAAGGAACGAGCAAGAACGCTTTGCTCCTGGGGCTCGTCTACACCACATCGACCTAGAGCTTAGGCTTATCTTTATGTTTTGGTTCCTTTGATTGATTTATTTGTAAACCAACCCCTTCCCCTTCATTCCATCCAGTCTTACTATTCTTTCAGGGAAACTCCTGAAGTTACGTCTTTCAGTACGTGGACTCAAGTCAAGTAGTTGAGATAAGTTGTTTGCTCTTTGTCAGATGCCCTTAGTTATGTTCCTTTTGTCCTATAGGTTCATTCTAAAGGTCAGTGGTTCAAGTCAATAAGCGAGGAGGCCCTTGTCACTCAAGCTCAAGCATTTACTTTTCCTGGGTAAATGTAAATTTCATTAATAAAGAGTAATGGTACAGTACAACATGGGATTATCAACTGGTTTCTCCCTCTACCCAAGGGATACGCCATAATCTATACAATGCTCGTGTACTGACTGACGATGCTAAATCAACGCTAAGAATCCTCTGTCTGACGTCATTGATGTAATGTATGCTTAATGTAGCCGGTGTCCGCTCAGTATGATCAAATCTCCTCAAGTTCCTCTCCTTCCATATGTGGTAGACACACGCTACCAGTAGTGTACGGTAAGCTCTATTAATAATGTGCTTACCTCTCCATTTCCGTGTCGCCCATTCAATATCTGTTGCCCAATCTCTATTGGGCCAGTGAAAGCGAATCCTTCTGCGAATCTCATAAAGGCACTGACAACTAAATCTGCATCGGAAGAATAAATGTGGATGAGATTCCGTAGCTCCCTCATCGCACA
>NC_026147.1:22723934-22745851 GCF_000512975.1 Sesamum indicum
GGACCTTGAGGGAATCGCTCGATAAGTGGACCCAAGTGATGCCACGGGTCCTGCCAAACAAAGAATCTGTCTCCATTTCCAATCTGGTAATCCACGATAGTGCGAAGGAAAGGACGTAGCCTGAGTATTTTTCGCCATCCCCAAGAACCTCCATGTTCACGGATAGTCCAAATCGATCTCTCACGTAATCGGTCTTGGTAGAGCCACTGAACCCATATGGATGTCCTGTCACACTGGATAACATCACATAGTTTCTTGCTCATTAATGCGCGATTCAAGGTGGAGATGTCCTTGAACCCAAGTCCCCCCTCATCCATCGGTCGACACACATCTTTCCAGGCTACCTTAGCGTACCCACTGGACGTCGTACCCTTCCATAGGAAAGTCCTCAACCTCTTCTCAATTTCATTGATGACTTTCTTAGGTAATATGAATGCAGAAGCCCAATATAAGCTCAATGCTGAGAGCACAGATTTGATGATTTGTACCCGCCCAGCATATGATAATGAGGTCCCTTCCCATCCATTAATACGTGCATCAATTTTTGAGATAAGCGGTTGGCAATCAGAGATGGTCAGCCTAGACGAGATTAAGGGAAGAACCAGGTACCTCATTGGAAGGTGGCCCTCCTGAAATCCCAAAATATCCAACATCTGGTCCTTCAAATTATGAGCCGAACGTGAAATGATTAAGTGACTTTTTTGGACATTCAACCGAAGGCCCGACAACTCCGCAAACCAGTCCAATCCCTCTTTGAAGACTCTGATGGAGTCTAAGTCAGCTTTGCACAGTAAGAGGAGGTCGTCTGCAAATCCCATCTGAAAAACCTTAGAACTCTCACACTTCCAATGATAAGTGAATTGCATGTCCTGTTCAATTCGTTGCAAGAATCCCAGATGTAAGGCTTCCATAACAAGAACAAACAGATAAGGAGAAAGTGGGTCTCCCTGTCGTAGTCCTCTCGCTCCAGCAAAGAACCCATGAGGTTTTCCATTGAGCCCAATCGAGAAAGATGTCGTGGTAACACACTCCTCAATCCACCTTGTAAACGTAGGTGGAAACCCGAACAACTGCAAAACTGCTAACAGGAAGTCCCACTCCACCGTATCATAGGCCTTCCTGATATCCACTTTAAGTGCGCATCTCGGGGGTAGGCGCATCTGGTTATATCTGGAGAATAATTCCTGGGCTAACATAATGTTGTCCCCAATGCTTCTTCCCGGAATAAAAGCTGTCTGACATGGGCTAACTATCTTGTCCAGTAGCACACTAATTTTTTGGACGAGTAGTTTCGCAATGATCTTGTATAAAACATTGCAGCATGAAATTGGTCTAAAATCATTAACCGACATAGGCGTATGTACCTTTGGGATCAGGGCCAAGATCGTGGAGTTGACCTGCTTCAGAAGTTTTCCGGTAGAAAAGAAGTCTAGTACCGCCCTCGTAACTTCTTCCCCAACCACAGGCCAAGCCGCCTTGAAAAACCTTGACGAGTAGCCATCAGGTCCCGGTGCCTTGTCATCAGCAATATCGAACATTGCTTGCTTCACATCATCCGCCGAGATTGGAAGGAGTAATTGATTAGCTTCCTCATCAGTGATACAGTGCCTTGCCCACGGTCTAAGATAACGAATATCCACGGACATCCGTCTTCTGGTGCCTCCTAATAGGTTCTGATAGTATGAGACAAACTCATGGGCGATTTCCCCTAGATCCGTGTGTGTGAAACCATTCTCATCATTAATCTGTAAGATTCTCCTCCTTACTCGTCTCTGTGCAATTTTACGAAAGAAAACCCGGGAACATTGGTCTCCGTCTTTCATCCACTGCATTTTGGCTCTCTGCTGCAGCATAATTTGTTCGAGTTTTGCCGCTTTAGCATAAACGACTCGACAACAATGCTCCAGGAGTAAATATAGCTCATTTTGTCTATCAGAGCTCACCAACTGTTGTGCCTCATCAAGAAAACCTTTGGCTAGTTGGACATTCATCGTCAAATCTCCCTTATTTCTCCTTTGTAGTCTAAAGACTGGTTTAAGTGCCTTCAGTTTACGTGTCACAGCATACATAGGAATACCCACAATCTCATGATGCCAAATATTCTGCACATTGTGGATAAACTCGGGTGAATGGGCCAGATAGTTATCAAATCGAAACATGCCTCCATTATGTTGTTGTATATCCCCATGTAAGACCAGTGGAGAGTGGTCAGATGTCCGTGGAGTAAGGCTGTGATAATATGCGCTCGGGAACCTTGCCAGCCAGCGGTCATTAATAAGAATCCGATCCAGCCGCTTCCATAAACTCCTCATAGACGTACTGCAATTATGCCACGTGAACCATTCACCTTGCATAGGAAGTGGGATCAGCCCCGCCTCCAGAATACCAGCATTAAATTCTTCGGTGGCCATCCTTATATCTCCTGAGATGCCACATACTTCGCTAAAGTCACGTACTGCATTAAAATCCCCTCCCACCATCCACGGGATGTCAGAGCATTGTTGAGCTAGCGTCTCCAGTGCCGTCCATAAATTCCGACGATCAATCACCTCAGATGCCCCATAAACAACAGTGATAATAACAGATTCATTGTCAGCCATATTAGTAACCCGACAGTGAATAAATTGATCTGCCGAGTCTAAGATATGGACATCAACAATATTCTCATCCCAAGCTAGCCAGATGCGATTACCAATAGAAGAATAATCGACAAACCATTTCCAATGTGGAAGTAAAAACGATTGAATATGCATAACATTATTCAAACGAACACGAGTTTCAAGAATGCCTAGGAAGTATAACCTGTATTCAGAGACCAAGTCCTTCAAAGCGAGTTGATGGTCTCGTTTGTTCTGCCCACGGACATTCCACACAGCGATGTTCAACATGGATCATCGTCCCTGGGCTGCTTGTGTTAGGACCCCCTGAATGCTCACCTGCATCATCAATTAAATGCAAAGCGTCAAAAGCATTATAAATAACAATTGCCTTATCTATCTCTTCTTGCTTGGAGTGGTTCTGGTCCACATGTCTATCTCCCGCATCTGCTTTGGGTATATCTTCAACCACTGGTTTCATCGTCTCACGTCCCTTAGTCGGAAGTTGCGGTTGTGCTACATTGACTTTCGGCACATACACATTCACTGTTGGCTTCGTCGGTTTGCGGGTTTTGTTTAGTGCACAATCCTTGTTCGAATGTCCCAATGACATGCACGTTGTGCACTTTGGCGGGAGCCATTCATACTCAACACTTTGGTGGGGCGGGAGCCTACTCAACGTCAACTTTGCAAGGTGTCTCCCCTCCTTCTTCATCAGGTGCCATGACAATAATATGTTTATGCAACTTTTGTGTGGCATCAATCATCACACATACACGAGCAAAGTCCAGTCTCGTGCATGCTCTTGTAATCGCGTCGGGGTAAAGGGCTTCCCCACACCACTCGCTACAGTGCTCAATCCTTCTGTCATCCAAAATTCCATCGGAAAGTGTCGTAATTTAATCCAGACGGGCACTTGTGTATGCTTCAACTTTCTCATGGCCATCCCCGGTTCCCACTTTTGAAGAACTATCGGCTGCCCTTGGAACAACCACGGGCCTCCCTCAATTATCTCCTCCATATCAAAAACTGTTTTAAACTGAAAAAAGAAGAATCCGTTTGTGGTCGCTGTCACCTCCCTTAGTGCTGGCCAGACCGAATGTGCAAACTCCTTAAGGTGATGATAATATGGCCGTTTGCCCAAGAAATAGCCAACTGCAGTAGATTTCCAACGTTTAGACCCATTACGTACCGCATCTAAAGAAGGTCGCACGACAACCTCTCCGTTCTGCATTGTTGGGGCAATGAATGATAAGGTTTTCCGGGTCGAATGATTAAATGCATGCGCTATTTTGTCGTCGATAATTGTATCCGGGTATGCGTGCAACGGGATGTTTACAACGTACAATCGCATTGGAAGAGGAGCATCATGCATAGCTTGATTTCTTTCCACAGAATTGCTGACATCAGCCCTAGCTTTCCTAGTATCATCGATGATGTCAGCCCTAGATTTGATAGTGTAATTGCTGACATCAGCCCTAGATGCACCTGTGTCATCAGCCCCAGGAGCAGCGATGATGTCAGCCCTACTAGGGCTGATGTCAGCAGTGTGTTCCAAGCAAGCCTCCATGTCACTCACATTCCCCGCCACATCAGCTCCGACGTTGTCCACCGTGGCGTCCATGTCAGCAATATTGCACACGTCATCCTTCGTCGGAATTCCAACGGTCGCCGGTGAGATCGGGTTCTCGTTGCTGCTGTGCAAAGCCGCCGGCGAAGGCAGGTTCGCGTTGCTGCTGTGCAAAACCGCCGGCGAGAACTATTAGCAAATTTATCACACAAATGCATGCGTATAGACGTTTGGGTCAAGTTTCGTGGAATTCTAAGAATGTTCAAAATTTAGCTGTTTTGCACGGTTTTGTTAAAGCAAGTTTGTTTTCCTTTTATACAAACTTGTGCTTATTATTACGCTTAGCAACGCCTGTGTTGTACGTCTCCGGCATACCTGTTTCAGCTCGCGAGCAAACGGGTGTTCGTCAACATTCAAGCTTTCCGCCGACAACCGCGACTTCTCAATCCCAAATCGAGCCTCCCATCGTCGTTTCAGTTCGTTCAGAGCATCAATGGCCTGTGAGTCGCCATGGTCGATTACCTTGTGTGCGAGAGTGAGGAACTCGTCCAAGTTGAAGTCGCGTGGAGACGAAGACGAAGACCCATTTCCGCCATTGTTGACGGCGCGAGACCTCAGTTCCAGATCCAGCTGTTCACCGCCCATTTCTTCACCATTTCTCATCACCGACGTTCCTTCCACCTCCACAGGCGTTGGGCTGCCATGGGAGACACCTTCAGTCGCCGGATCAGAGGAGGCCGGCTCTTCTTCTTCCATGGCGAGTTCTTCTTCGCGCAGCAACTGTTCATCTTCCTCCCCTCCATCTCCGGCCCACCGGACGCTGTCGTCGTCCTCACCACCAAAGTCGTCGCCGGCCGGCGCTTCTCCTCCATCGCCGGTCGGAGTTTTCATGGGGAAGACAATAGTGTGTGTTATTGGTGGTGTAGTAGGGAGAGAATTTTTAGTAAGCATTTACTTTTCGAGTTAGAGACCAATGTCTTGGGGCTAACGTGGGATCCGCTCAACGTAGCTTGCTTACTCTCAGCCACTAGTTAGAAGAAAATCCCTTGACTTTAGTCCTTATCATGCTTGGACTCGTATAGAAGATATTCCCTCAGCCGGTATGGAACGTTCATCTGGCCCCACAGCAAAGGGAAGAACTCATCTATCGAAGGTAATTGGAATTTTTTTTCTGGATGGCACTCCAGCAGGCTCGCTAGATCATGGGCTCGCTTACACGCGTATTCCAGACTTTAACTAGAGGACTTACTTCCACCCTTCCCTTGTGGAATCAAAAAGCTTGCCTATTCATTTTCAATATCAATATGGCTTCCCGCCTTGTAAAATACTACTGCTTATGCTTACCTTGAGAGAGAATCCTTCTTTACAACTGGCGAAAAGGGCAAAGAAAGTCACTCTTACTCAACATAAACTGATCCTTTATTATTTTCATTTTTTGCAGCGAGGGAATTGAGCACTTTTGAAGCTTTGAAAGGGACTAAGGAACGACGGAGTCACTCAACTGACAAGAAGAGGAATTTAAAAACGGTGTTAATGGCCTTCTTTCTTGATCTTGCTCCTCTTTCTATGAAAGCAGTGACATTAGAATCGCTCTTGATCCTGATAGCTTTCAAGCAGCTTTCTTTCTCACACTCGATGGCACCTCCTGCTTCAATCAATGGAACTTCTCCAACTACTGTCGCTTATTCATTTTCTTTTTCAATGGATATAGATAGAAGAAATAGAATTATGCCAATTCCTTTACCCACAAAAGATGGCCCTCTTAAAACTTCTTCTTCCTTTCCTACTGGAGTTAGATAGCCCTTCGCGGTACTTATAACTCTCGGGCAATACAAAATATAAATAGAGAGAAAGCTTCCGCTTAAAAGAGAGCCTCAATTACATCGACCCTCGTCCACCGGTTTGCCCAGACTCAAGGATTGCAATGCGATTTTAGCTTGCAAAAGGAAAGGGAAAGACCTGAAAATAAGAGGGCTAGCTCACTCGCTGTAACCACTAGTTCTATAATTGGATCAACTGAAACTAGATCGTTGGCTTGCTGGCTTCCCTAGGGGGATGGACATGGACCGATGGAAAGACTTTCTCTAGAACCCGCTATCCTTAAGCTTGAACCAGTTATCCTTAAGATAGATAAAGTAGGCTTAGGGAGATTGGTTTGGCCTGACTATAGAGATTCCTTTCCTTCCCGCTAGGCGAGACCCTTGAGCATTGCTAGGCGACTCAACACAACATAAGTCATTTCTAGAGTCAGCAGTTCAGCCCGAGGGCAGGTTCGGAACCCTAACTATAGCTTCTATCTCCTCTAGGTCCACTGATCCTTAGTCCTTCTCCCCCGAAACCAAGCTAGGGCCTGGCTTTCCTTATGAGACACTAATCGACTGCTTCTTTCGAGATGCTAAGAATAGTGTAAAGAAAGATTTTCTTGGTCCTTTCGAAGCAGATATTCGTACGCCTATTGGGTTATTTGAGGATGGCACTAGTTTCGGCTTGACTGCTTTCCTTGGGTTCCTTCTGGTTATAAGGGATAACTATTAAGCCTTAAGCGAGCAAGGTAAATGAATTTCGAAAAGAAAGATCCCACGTCCCGAAAGACCAGGCGATAAAGAATAAAGAAAGAAGGCTATGGGGAAAGATCCCAGACCTGGCTCGCTCCAGGCAAATGAAATTCCTCCTCACCCGAACTCGAGGTAACTGATTTCGGAGTTCACTTCCCGGGATTCACTGATTTAGGAGTGAACGAAGCCCAGTGGCTCAGTAGCCTTTCTTTGTCAATTGGGTCCTGGTTCTAGGGCGCCCTCGTAAGGTAGAGTCGCCTCCCCTTGTACCAAGAAGCAAGTTCAGAACAGAACGATAAAGGGGCTCGTCTATTAGTTCTTATTAGTTGACGGGGCTATCTCAGATATCTCGAGTAAGGAAAGGGGCTTGATGGGGAAAGAGAATCTATTAGGAAAGGGGCTTGATGGGGAAAGAGAATCTATTTCATAGGAAGATGTGCGCCAATCCACTTCTTTTCGAATGGTGAAGAAGGATGATCGAATAAGTCAATTGACATTGCCTCTGCTCTGGCAGCTCCTTCAGCTAGCAAGCTATGTTGGTTTGGGCATTTCCATCGCGAAGGATTCAAAACGAGTCCCATTCGATTGAGATTCATTCAAGGGTGTGGTTTGACTGGTGAACTACCTAAAAGTCTATCTATTATCAGTTTCACTCGTTCTATTTGAAGTTGGTTATCCCCTTTGGTGCTTTCCTGGAACATTTCATTGACCTAAGGCACAATCCTCTTTCTTCTTAGAAAGGCTTGCTGACAGGATTTTGCCGAATCAAGGCTTAGGGGCAAGAAAGATAGGTTCTTTCGCTTCCAGCTGGCGAATCAATGCCAGAGCTTCCCCTCTCAGTTTTCCTAACAAAGGTTTCAGTGGGTACCGCGCTTGCTACTAGACTAAGAAAGTGGAGCAATAGACATTCCACTTGTCCTCTTCCTTGCCCTTTTCGGAGGGTAGATTCTATTAAGAATTAAGACCCAAAGAGTCGTTGGCGCACTTCCTCTTCATGAAGAAGAATAATATGGAAACTCCAGACATCAAGGCATACCATCCCAATTATTTGAGATTTTATTTTATAGAGAGTTTAATGTCAAATAAAGCTTCTGTTGTCTTAGGAGCCTTTGATTTTTATGATATAACACCGCCCATGGATAGAGTGAAACTTATGCAAAAGGTTTAGGTTTATCAGGAGGATAGTACTATCAGGGCGCTGGTGGAATCATTTGTTTTAAAGCTTCAACTAGATAAAGATAGTAATCCGTTGGATCGAATCTTAGGAGTTGTTCAAACTAAACGAAAACCTACCAGAGGGCTTGGTTTGCTATATTTTATTCTAATGGATTTCTATTTAGAAAATACTGATCACATTATTAGTGAAACAATAAAGAAATCTGGGTTAAATTGTTTTTGGGGTAGGTGCTTAAATTCTGCTATCTTGGGGTTTTCGGATGATAAAAAGAAAGTCCAATATCACGAGGCAGTTAAACATCGTACTTCCTGCTTGGGGATTGGCAGCGAAAGTGCGTTCTGGAACCAGAGGAGGTCGAGTGATTAGGCCATGGAACGGTCGGCTTTATATAAATAAGAATGGCTACCTACAATGGGAGCGGCCGGAAAGTCTCGTTCATATGTAATGAAAATGGGGCTTTTTTAGGTTAGTCTTTCTAAGGTTCGTGTTCTGTCCTGATCTATGCTTCTTGTTCTGCTTCTTTTTCTGATTTCCAGCTTCTAGTCCTACGCTAAAAGTGGACCGGTCTGAAGTTGAGCCGGAGGGGGAAGGAGATAGGGCAGGGCCTTCCCACCTATATTAATGTTTTTATTTATTCCTATTATTATTCATCAGGTTTGCTATTGTATAGAGTAGAGGTCTTTTGTCCTTCATTAGTAGACTGATTTCCTTGTTCCTCATAGTATTTAGACAGCAAGGATTTATCCTCATCATCCATTTCCTCTAATAGTTTTGTGATTTTCTCATTACTAAGATGATTCTTATCCATTTCTAACATCTTTCTTATCTTATCAATTTCATCATTTTTCCTCATAACTTCAAAATCCGATACTATTTTGAGAGGTTTCAGCATAATGGTTTTAATCAGAGATTGAGTCTAACGAATATGTTATCAATGAGTTTTGGGATAAATTGTATAGGGATATGGAAGCTGTATGCATATATAAGGATGGGAATGATAGATATAATACTCAACTACTTAAATTATTGAAGGATAAGGAACATGATTTGATAAACTTGCAGAAGCTTATTGAAGCTACAACTAATCATTTCGATGAAGGCAGTATCTATAAAGAAACACCTAACTTAATCAGATTATTGATAAGAGAGGATCATAATTGCGCTAAATTTTGTATAATAGACTACCTCAAGATATTTATAATAGTACTATTATGCAGTTTGGTCAATATACGCTGGAGGCAATCATTATATATGTACTAGGGATGGCGTTCAACTGTATTCAAGAATCATCGATTGTAAAGGTCTCTACATTGTTGGGACTTCTAGATAGAACCGTTAGAACACAGGCTTTCATTATTAATAAGAATAAAAAGGAAAGTATTAATGAAGAAAGTCAATTTGAGATTGGTAAAATATTACTAGAATTTATGATTGAAAGAAATATAATCTATATTGAGTCCATAACCTCTGATGATAAGAAAGCTGTAGTTAAAAAGAAGGGTGTTGGTTATTTGGAATCCAATTTATTCGCTGTATGTAATTTTTACCTTAGTATTCTACCGTTGAAACTCAATTTTCCTATGGTTTGCAAGCCCTTAGATTGGGGACACCCCGATGAAGAACTTGCTAAGTGTATTGATTTAGATTTTATGAGGCCTTATGTCTTATCAGATCTGAGAGGTGGGGGTACTTAAGCGCTCCCACCATAAATATGTATACAGGGATTCTATCATCCAATAACCTAAGAATTTAAATATTGAATTACATGATTTTGATTTACAGTATGATGAAATCGATTCCTAACAGCGGATTCTCTACATCTAGGGTTCTGGCTTTAATCGGCGTAACGACTGCTTTCGATGGCAATCCTTTCTGTGCCCCCATCTTGAAAGCGAAAGAAGGAAGTAAACAACCTGAAAGCTTAGTATGGTAAGATAGTTTTCCAACTCCTATTCGAAAATATCCTTTTTTCGTCCATCGGGACTTTCTTTCGAACTGGCTTTCTAGCTTCCTTGCGATACTAGTCTTCATCACTGGGCCTTCAAAAACCTATTCTATTAAGATAGCTTACCAATCAAAAAGGAGAGCATTCGTATCTAGACTTTCAAGACGAAAACTGCATAAAATAAAAGAAGTAGCTAGTTGAAGATCTATATATTTTATATAGATATCAAGAAAGCTTCAATTCAAGCTCGCCTTACTTTATCAGATAGGGGAAAGGAAAAAGATGTGTAGAAGACGAAACGAGCCCTGTTTGCTTGTCTATGTGGAATTCCTTTATTTCGAACGAGTTTCATTCAAAGCCTGCTTTCTTATCATTTAAAGCCTTGGCAGCAGTCCATTCCTACCGTGCTCCGGCTATTCTATCTGTCTGTGTATCGCGTAGAGCACGTACTATGAATCCTAGTCCCCTAGTGTAAGGGGCTTGTGGGTTCCTTCTTGCATTGCAGTGAAGTAAGGAAGGATTTCTCTCGTCCTTGAGGTGTGGGACCATTGGCCTTGACTAACCCCCACAGGATTCGAATGATTTCCTTTGTTGAGTGAGGAGGGCTTGAAAGAATCTCTCTTCCGTCTAAGCCAGGGAAGTCTAGACTTGCTACAAGTTGAGCCATAGCCTAGTTCTTCTTTCGTTTACCGACTACCAACCGTCCTTGCTAATGCTAATAAAATGCTTTCTAATGGGATGCCCTTCTAAAATGTAAAATGATAATGAAAGAAATGCCTTTCTACTGAGCTGCTTTTCATAGCTAAAGTAGCCAGGTCCTTTTAAAGACCGAACAAATAGGGCAAGATTGGACCGGCTATCAACTACTTTTCTTTTAGGCGGGATCCATTGGAATTGTAACTGCGAATGGAAGTGGGTCTGCTAGCTATGATGCTGCTGAAGGAGCCGGGACTAGATACAGGTCTCGATCTCACTCTATAAAGTCAAGGCGAGGATACTATCAAAACGCTTCTCAACCATAGAAGCAATGCTTGGATCAAATAGTTTATATAGAGGTGGGGATTCCTACACGATCGAGATAAAGAGAATAGAGAACCACTCCATAAACAAGACAAGAGAGTATTCGATAGACAAGTCCCTTCCTTGTTCCTACAAGTAAAGAGAAGAGATGGGCATCCGAGGAATGCAGTGGCTTGCTGGCTTTGTTTTAGTTCATCTTTCTTCTTCTTTTGTTGTTAAGCGTCCATAGGTGAATTTTTAGCTTTATCTATTTTTCTAAAAAAGAAATATGCGCCCCTCCCCTCTTTTCTGTTGAGTTCATCTCGTAGAGGGAGGGCGTGTTAAAGCCATCGCATAGGGGGCTCCCTTATAAACTCTCACAAGGATTAATAAAGCATCAATTCGGGGGATCAAAAGAAGAAATAATAAATAGATAGATTCTATCTGTATTCCCACCTCAAGCTCGGTCGTTGGCTGTCCTCCTCAATCGATTGGACTATGGCGAATCGCTTGTGTATAGGTCTTAGGGAAAGTTTAAGACGCTATTGCTCCCAACTGGTCTTGATCGGTTTGTCGCTCCAACAAAGAAGTCCACCCTAGTTCCTTCTCCTGTCCGATCGGAAACAGGTATTCTGTTTATGGTGTAAGGGTCGGTAGCAAAGGAGCTGAAGTTGAAAGCGAGGTGGAGTGAAGCACGGTTGGCAACAGCTAATTGGCTTAGGCGATTCTTGTTGTGGGCGTAGGGTAGGACTCTCTTTCGAGTTTCAGGGGTGAATCCTCATATAAAGGACTCCCATCCCCTGTCGCCCTTTATTATTAAAAATAGATAAACGTATTGCTGGTTGGGAGGGTATTTCTCTGTCTTATGTTGGTAGGGTACAAATTATCAAATCTGTACTCATGGCGCTGAGTTTATACTGGGCATCGGCATTCATCCTACCGAAGAAAGTTATTAATGAAATTGAGGAACGGCTGCGAACTTTCCTGTGGAAGGGGACGACAACCAGTGGCTACCCCAAGGTTGCATGGAAAGATCTTTGTCGACCGAAGGATGAAGGAGGATTGAGATTCAAGGATATTTATAGTCTGAATCGTGCATTACTGACAAAGAAACTCTGTGATGTAATCAGATGCGACAGGACCTCGATTTGGGTTGAATGGCTTTACCAGGGACAGTTACGAGACACTTCCATCTGGATAATTGGGGAACGGGGCGGCTCATGGGGATGGCGAAAAATTCTCCGATTACGAAATTTCCTCCGGACTATGGTGGACTACCAGATTGGTGACGGGAGTAGATTCTACTTGTGGCAGGACCCGTGGCATCACCTTGGTCCTCTAAACACCACATTCCCACGAGGACCAAGATTACTCGGTTTAGAGGAGTCATCTAGACTAGTGCGGTGATTCAAGGAGAAGATTGGCATTGGCCGCCCATTACAGACTTTGAATGCTTGGAAATCACACATACCTTCGCTACTATACATGGAGGGGAGGACCGCATTATTTGGAGGTTCGAGCATGGGCAACCTACAACCCAGGCGCTGTATAGGTTATTTGACCCACCAAGACCGAAAGTAAACTGGTCTTCACTACTTTCGGGATCTCTCAAGATTCCACGACATCTATTCATCTTATGGCTTGCTATCCAATGCAAGTTGGCCACGACAGACAAACCATGGCTTGCCCATCTTGGCCCTTGTGCTTTATGCGATGAAGGAGCGACAGAAACACATGGACACCTATTCTTTCAGTGCAGATTTAGTCGACAGTGTCTCATAGCAATTCGGAGAGAGATACGGTTTTCTTGGCCCAATGGTGACTGGCCTATGGACATTCGATGGGCTTCACATGGTGACTGGCCTATGGACATTCGATGGGCTTCACGGAAATGGAGGGGTAAACACATTAT
Source organism: Sesamum indicum (assembly GCF_000512975.1). Taxonomy (NCBI): domain Eukaryota; kingdom Viridiplantae; phylum Streptophyta; class Magnoliopsida; order Lamiales; family Pedaliaceae; genus Sesamum; species Sesamum indicum. The sequence goes on from NC_026147.1 coordinate 22,736,690, forward strand.
CAATATGTCCAATCGTGCATTATTAGCAGCATATGTTTACCACATTTGGAAGGAGAGAAATCTTAGACGATTCGAGCACACCGAGAGAACACTCAATACCATGGCACTACTGATAGTCGAGGACATCAGACAACGGATTCTCAGCATTTCATTACCTAGATTAGTCAGTACTCGAGCTTTATATAGACTATGGCGTATCCCTTGGCCTGTCGAGTGAGAAACCAACTGATCATCGTATTGTTGTACTGTACCATTATTTTTACTTAATGAAACTTACATTTACCAAAAAAAAGGACTCCCATCCCCGGGAAAGTCCCCAACTAGATCAATCTTTGTTGGTTGGTGGATAGGACGAATCCCTGCTATCAATAAAGCTTTGGGATGGATTATCCACTTCGCACACAATGCTAAAGAACATAACTTTGCTTATTTCGAGCGAATGTAAAAATCTCAGAATATGGGCTTCACCAATTGCTTGTCTTTCTTTAGTCACGCCGCGCCTAAGTCTACGGTAAGACTCTGGCTGCCACAACTCTCTCTTTCTTTGATAAGTTCACTTCAATAATTTCTCGTAAGGAATCAAAAGAACTGGAATACCAAAGGGAATCAAATACTACGAAGATGGAGTGGAATGTTGAGAATGGGAGCCAAGGAATAAAACTTGGATTGTCATTGTCTTATCGTCCTGTCGTCAACTGCTACAACTAACTCAAGTAGAATAGGGGCTAAGCTAATTACTGAGAATAAGTCAGCAGAGAAAAAAAACGTGGAATGGAATCGGTAGTGAAGCCAGGACGTCAAATGCTACTCTAGAGCCGATTCATAAAGAACCTCGAAATACACATCTGAATTCGGTTTAGTGACCACTTTCTCGACTCAGCATTTTCTGAGGGAAAGTTCCTTCCGGTCTGGGTGAGTTCACGAATCAGATGGAGAGCCACCCATCCTAGGTATGAGTCACGTGGACGCTGCAGAGCATCTGCATAGGAAAGAGTCAGGATCTTCTAATGTACAAAGATCCCCTAAGGGACTTTCTTTAGATACTGCTCCTACGGATAGGATAGATAGTTAGCTCTTGCGTTTAGAGAAAGATTAGACTATAGATGGGGTTCCCAAGTCTTTCTAGGGGAAGTTCATTAGACATCTATTCTCCCGAAGGCAAAAGCAAGGCTATGCACACGAAGCTAAAGTGGGTGACGGAATTCGCCAATGATGATAGGGAAAATCCTTCTTCAACATATAGATTTCTATCAGTGCCATGTGCTGGCATGGGCCTGGTCCTTCACTAATGAATATGTCCAACCGGTATCAGATATGGCCTGATCTGTGAATCGGTGTCGTGTCAAGCAATCCATCCGGCTTTGGCGGCCTGGGCCTGCGAGCAGGATATTCTTTATTACTGGATCGCCCGGGGAGATGAAAACTATATAGAAGGCACCGGCCCATTGGGAAGCTCGGAGAAAGGTGTGCCTTGCTTCCTAACAGCACCAAGAGATTGTTTGCAAAGCGGGAAGGGCCTAGCTCCAATGATGGATACTGTGCCATGTGCTGGCATGGGCCTGGTCCTTCACTAATGAATATGTCCAACCGGTATCAGATATGGCCTGATTGTGAATCGGTGTCGTGTCAAGCAATCCATCCGATTTGGCGGCCTGGGCCTGCGAGCAGGATATTCTTTATTACTGGATCGTCGGGGAGATGAAAACTATTAGAAGGCACCGGCCCATTGGGAAGCTCGGAGAAAGGTGTGCTTGCTTCCTAACAGCACCAAGAGATTGTTTGCAAAGCGGGAAGGGCCTAGCTCCAATGATGGATACTACTTATTAGTTGACCGAGGTGAAGGCATCTAGTCCATTCGCATTCGAGACATCTCGACTAGCATATTCGGAGTTTACAAGGAATCACCAGCTACCTTAAAAGGCAGTTGAGCAAAGAAATGAATCAAGACAAAGCACCCAAATCTATGCCAATTTTACCCGCTTTCGTCCAAGTGCCGATTTCAGCTGAGGTTGGTTTACGATCGATCCCTCTGCGAACTTCAACTGGTCGGGGCATAAGTCCAGACTCTCGGTCTGATTAGGCCTCTGCTGGAACTGCGCTCTCTATGTTTTGATTGGCTGACCCTCTGAAGTGGAAATTTCAGAGGTTGGAAGGTCTAAACCACTTGTATCACTCAAAGGAGATAAGGGAAGAATCATTTCCCGTTCCTCAACATATCCCACGCGCGGAAAATGATGCCATACCTTTCTATCGTTTCCTCTTCAGGTAATCTTTCAATTCTCCGTGGACTCACGGGGGGCCTGAGGTCAAGCGGCTGCTCGAAGTCTAGGATAGCCAGATAGTCTCATTTCAAGTAATGCAAGTGACTAGCTACAAAAGTGACAAGGAATCTCTCCTTAGTCTCCTCATAGCCCTGCCAAAAGAAGCCAAGTAAAGATATAGACTCTTCATCTATATCTTTCGGCTTGACTGCCTCTAACAAGAACTGACGCACTCTCCCTCTTTCGTAATAGTTGAGAATACCATTATCAGGGTAAGCTAACCATACCTCCAGAGGTAGGGGTACCAAACCCGACGGCCCATAGAGAGATAACCAATGACGTTTCCAACGACGACTCAAACGCTCAAAAACTTGAGAGCCTTCTTTTAAATCGACGCGAGAAAGCGTTTGCAGCACCTCTCAAACGAAATGATGCATGAAACTTACATCCTGTCGTAGAGAAAGTTGATACTGCAAGAGAGCTGTACGCTAACAAGAGACAAGCCATAGACACAGGAGATCGAACAGATCTGCCTTACTATCAATGTGATTATCTATTATAAAGCGCTTTGCAAACTCACAGCAGCCATTATGGGAGATGAGGGATTTCTGTATGGATATAACTCCACCCATCTCATCCATAATTCTCATATAGGCTTCTGCCACCCTCTTATCAGCAATAACTATATCATCACCAAGGATGGCATAATCCCAGAACTTCTTACTAGGATACACTTCATAAGCTGCCAACCACACGACCATATGATGAGTCAGTGTGAATGACAGCCAAGATGAGAGATATCTGAGGGGTTGACCCCTCGTAAAGCGGTATACACGCGCTTTAGAAGGATTGCCAGTACGTTCGGGAGACCAGAATGCGATCTGGTTCATCATATGAAACCAAACGTGCCCCAGGTCATCTCCAAAGATACCAGCAAGCATTGATCCCGTAAGGACTGACGGTAACATGTCTGTAGCCGCTTTCAGATCAAAAGAATATATCTCTTTCTTTCCTCGCAGCCGCCGAAGAGGTCGCAACTGATCAAACGTACCATCAGTCCTCAGGGACTTAAGAACTGACATTTCCCAATCATGCAACGGCTTTAAGAGCCGTTGAAAGATAGGATTAGGTATCGCGAACGTGCGGACCTTTCCGGCCCCCTCAAGCTTCAACCCGAACCTCCCGGCTTCAGGCCTAGTTGACATGTAATCCCACCACAGCTGTTGAGCTGGAGGAATTAGGAGATCCATCAACCAGTTAAACCCATCTAAACCTTCCTTCAGAGGACAAACAGGATTATCATAACCATCTGTGGGTAAATGAACCCTAGGATGATACAATAAACTTGCTACTGAAAGCATTCGCTCTGGCTTCTGGAGTGTCATCAGCGCAGTCGCGTCGATAGGGAGAGTGTGGAAGATCGTCATACCAAAACGTTTCTTACTTAAGAACTGACATTTCCCAATCATGCAACGGCTTTAACAATCGTTGAAAGATAGGATTAGGTATCGCGAACGTGCGGACCTTTCCGGCCCCCTCAAGCTTCAACCCGAACCTCCCAGCTTCAGGCCTAGTTGACATGTAATCCCACCACAGTTGTTGAGCTGGAGGAATTAGGAGATCTATCAACCAGTTAAACCCATCTAAACCTTCCTTCAGAGGACAAATAGGATTATCATAACCATCTGTGGGTAAATGAACCCTAGGATGATACAATAAACTTGCTACTGAAAGCATTCGCTCTGGCTTCTGGAGTGTCATCAGCGCAGTCGCGTCGATAGGGAGAGTGTGGAAGATCGTCATACCAAAACGTTTCTTCTCACCCGCCTTGCCGAAACGGCGACGACAATGACCCAACCAACAACAGTGTATAATGGAGATAATATTCTACTCCAAGACCTATATGCCCTAACTGCTCAATAACACCTAGGCTCCAAAGTGCACTCATATTGAAAACAAGATGAAGGATGCTAATATGTGAAAAGGCAGATGTGATTATCCTCCAATGATGGCCCTCCATCGCAGTTTCGTAACTCAAACCCACATGTGAATACCCAATGCTTTTCTTCTGAATATAGAACCAAATCAAACTGCAAACTCCTATTACACAACTTGTAGCTGGCTTTTCCCAAATCTCATAAAGCAACGGTTTCCCCATCTAGACCAAACCCGTGGGTCGACGTAATAACTTACGATACATTGGAGGGATGACCACAGGCAAGCCTGAACGGGTAAGTTTCATATGCAAGGAGAGTTGGGGAAGAGGGACACCACTGTCTTTCAAACCAACGTACCACATAACAAGCTGACTTACTTGTTTTAAGTACTTAGCCGTAAATAGAGCGCCATTCCTTTTATACATCCTACATATAAAACGACTCATGTGAAGTGTAGCTTTCTCTATTCCTAGTTAGAACTTTTAGCCAAGACCGCTATAAAAGAGGCTATTTAGACTCCGGCGGATTCTCGGGATGCCTAAGAGCCTATTCTTGCAAAAGCAAAGCCCTTCTTCGTCGAAAGAGACCATTCCCTTACAGGGGATTCCTTGCCATTTAGCTTAGGTGTGGGATTCGCAGAAAGTCAAAAAAGAAAGGGCAAGCAAAAGAATAGGACCTGCAAGAAAGGTAGTCTTTACTTATTTTTTTTGGTAAAGGTAAGTATCATTGAGTAAAAATGTTACAGTACAACAATATGGTCCCAAAATGGTTTATCCCTCGACAGGCCAAGGGATTCGCCATAATCGAAATAAAGCATGTGTACTGACTGATCTAGAGAGTGAGATGCTATGGATTCGCTGTCGAATGTCCTCAATGATCAGTAATGCTATGGTAGTAGGCGTCCTCTCGGTGTTATCGAATCTTCTCAGGTTTCTTTCCTTCCAAATGTGGTATACACATGCTGCAAGTAGTGCTCTATAAGACATGTTGATTATGTGTTTACCCCTCCATCTCTGTGAAGCCCATGTAATGTCATCTTTCCACTCTCTATTGGGTCATAAGAATCGTACCGTTCTTCGTATTTCCGGGAGACATCTTCGACTAAATCTGCATTGGAAGAATAAATGTGCATGTGTCTCTGTCAGTCCTTCATTACATAGGACACATGGGCCAAGATGAGCAAGCCATGGTTTGTCTGTCGTAGCCAACTTGTCTTGGATGGCAAGCCAAAGAATAAATATGTGACGTGGGATTTTAAGTGATCCCGAAAGTAGTGAAGCCCAGCCTACTTTCGGTCCTGGTGGGTCACATAACTCCTAAATAGCCTGTGTTGTTGGTCGCCCATTCTCAAATCTCCAAATTATACGGTCTTCCCCTCCAAAATTTAGTGGGTAGTACATGTGTGATCTCCAAGCACTCGATATCCGTGATAAGGGGCCACTGCCATACTCCTTCATGAATCACCGTGCTTAGTTTGCATGACTCATCTAGTCCAAGAAGCCTCGGTCCTCGTGGGAAGGTGTCACATAGAGGGCCAAGGTGGTGCCACGGATCCTGCCACAAGAAGAAATTCCTCCCATCTCCAATCCGGTAGTCTACCATGGTTCGGAGAAACATCCGTAATCGAAGGATTTTCCTCCATCCCCATGAGCCGCCATGGTCCGTAATCGTCCATATAGAGGTGTGTTGTAGGCGTCCCTTGTACAACCATTCAACCCAAATCGATGTTCTGTCGCATCTAATGACATCACATTGTTTTTTGGTCATCAATGCACGGTTCAAGGTGCTGATATCCTTGAATCCAAGTCCTCCCTCCTCCTTAGGTCGGCATATATCCTTCCACGCAACCTTGGCATAGCCACTATTCGTCGTTCCCTTCCACAAGAAAGCTCGCAACCTTTTCTCAATTTCATTAATAACTTTCTTCGGTAATATAAATGCCGATGCCCAATAAAGACTCAGTGATATAAGTACAGATTTAATAATTTGTACTCTACCAGCATAAGATATAGTGGTACCTTCCCATCCAGCGATCCGTTTGTCAATCTTTTGTAATAGTGGGTGGCAGTCTGCAATAGTTAGTAGAGACGATATAACTGGTAACCCCAGATACCTCATTGGAAGCACCCCTTCCTGAAATGCGAGTAGTGCCAACATCTCCTCACGTACTGTTTGCGCTGAGCGTGATATAATCAAGTGGTTTTTCTGTACGTTCAGTCTGAGACCCGACCATTCGGCAAAACGATCCAGACCTGCTTTAAAGATTCTTAGAGATTCCATATCAGCACGGCTAAATAATATCACATCATCAGCAAAACCCAACTGAAAGATCCTGGCTGCCTCACATTTCCAGTGATAGGAAAATAACTCCTCCTGATCAATCAACTGTAGGAAGCCCATGTGTAGGACTTCCATCACAAGCACAAATAGGTAGGGTGATAAAGGGTCACCCTGCCTAAGTCCTCTGGCGCCTCGAAAGAATCCATGGGGCTTCCCATTTAGCCCAACAGAGAATGAAGGTGTTGTCACACACTCCTCAATCCACTTCACAAACGTGCTAGGGAACCCAAACATCTCCAAAACTTCTATCAAGAAATCCAATCCACTGTGTCATATGCCTTCCGGATGTCTACTTTCAGAGCACATCTAGGAGGTAGACGAGTCTGGTTGTATCCCGTAAAGAGTTCCTGTGCTAGCATAATGTTATCTCCAATGCTGCGTCCCGGCACAAATGCCGCTTGGCATGGGCTGATCAGTTTGTCCATTATCACACTCAACCTTTGGACAATGAGCTTTGTAATGATCTTATAAAGCACATTACAGCATGCAATGGGCCGAAAATCACTAACCGTCATAGGTGAATGTACTTTTGGTATGAGCGCCAAAAGTGTAGTATTTATCTGCTTCAGAAGTCGGCCTGTATTAAAGAAGTCCAGTACTGCCGAACTCACCTCCTGTCCAACTATACACCATGCTGCTTTGAAGAAGCCCGATGAGTATCCGTCCGGGCCTGGGGCCTTGTCCTTAGCAATGTCTAAAACCGCCTGTTTGACATCTGCTGGTGTGAACGGTAATAGTAAAGCGGTTGACTCCTCATTACTCAAGATGTGCCTAGCCCACGGTCTGAGAAACCGAATGTCAATACGTGCTCTTCGTCTATCTCCTCCTAGCAGGTTTTGGTAGTATGTGATAAACTCATTAATAACTTCTTCTGGATCAGTGTGAGTAGATCCCTGTTCATCGTTGATCTGGAAGATCCTCCTTGATGATCTTCGTTGGGCAATCTTCCGAAAGAACACTCGAGAGCACTGATCGCCTCCCTTCATCCACTGCATCTTCGCTTAATGAAACTTACATTTACCCAAAAAAAAAAGTTGAGAACCCTCCTAGCGTGGTAGCAAACCTGATTATGGAAGATATACGCTAGCGCATAATTAGTCTAGAACTCCCTAGCTCTGTTAGCACACGTGCATTATATCGACTATGGTGGATCCCTTGGCCTGTCGAGGGAGACACCTGATGAGTGGCATTGTTGTACCATTTTTTTCCTTTATTAATGAAAATTACATTTTACCAAAAAAAGAAAGGTAGTCTTCTAAAGATTCATAAAAGGATTGATTAGGCTTCTTCAAAGGGCTGATACTGATAGGATTGAAGCACTTCGACCACTAACCGATATGGTTACATGCTGATACAAAAGGAAGAAGAGGAACTCGGGATAGCACTTCGCCAGCTTCGAAAGCAACATAGAGATTAAGCGATAGAATACTATACGTGATTTTCCACTCGCTTGGACGCTTTTTTAGTAATTCAATTAGGACTAAAAAAAAAGGGCCCCTCCCTCTACAAAAAAAGGAAAATCAGTACTTGCTTCGCGAAAGCAGCTCACCCAACCAAGGTTTTTCAAATCAATAATACTTGCTGCGGGAGGAGTTAAATAGGATAAAGGTACGGCGGATAGGGGACTTACTAAGAGACCAGGGCAATGACTAAAGACCTTGCACCCCCCAACACCAAGATAACCTCACTAAAAGCGATAGGAGTCAATGAAAGAAAAGAATTTTCCAGAATGAAGTTATGTACCTTTTTCATTCGTACGGAAACTAAATTTATCCGAAGACTACCCAACTTGGTTTGAAGTCACCAATCAGAGAAAGCAAGGCAGGTTGTGAGATTGCGTCGCTTTAGTCAGAGATGGCCATAGAAATTCTCGTGCGCTAGCATGAGGACTGCCATAAAATAAAGATGAAGAGTCAAAGTAAAGAGCTGTGAGAAGTCATTCCTGTTCACTATTGAATTTTCTTCAACTGAAAAGGCTCAGAACATCAATCAAAGCACGGGAAGGGAGCTTTCCTAGAATAGAGAGGAGCGGTATAGAGTTTAGAGAATAGGGAGCGAGGATGACATTAGCCAACTTTCATTAACAATCTTAAAAGGGCTTGTGTTAAGCATATGGAATTGTGTACACCGCCGTGAGGAAGACGTTTCGTGTCGTGTAAACCCAATTCTGTCGTTTCGTCTTCCATGAGGGGCCAGTGCCATTGGCCCTCATCAATAACCGTATTGAGCTTGGTAGATTCATCAAGCCCAAGTAAACTCGGTCCTCGTGGAAATCGAGAAATCAGGGGGCCCAGGTGATGCCATGGATCCTTCCACAGAAAGAAGTTCCTCCCATCTCCAATACGACACTCCACCATTGGTTTGATAAGGCTGCGTAGGTGAAGCAGCTTTTTTTTTCGGTAAAAGTAAGTAAAGAGAAGAACTTCATCAACAGCGAAGCAGCTTTCTCCAACCCCACGATCCACCCTTCTCGTCAACAGTCCAAATGGAATTATTTTGTAGTCGTCCGAGCTGCAGCCACTCAACCCAGATAGACGTTCGGTCACATCTAATGACATCACACAATTTCTTAGTCATTAGTGCTCGGTTCAGCGCATCAATATCTTTTATTCCTAGGCCTCCTT
>NC_026147.1:22746443-22747253 GCF_000512975.1 Sesamum indicum
AACCAATATGCAGAACTTCCATAACAAGCACAAACAGGAATGGGGATAAGGGATCTCCCTGACGAAGTCCTCTCGTTCCATCAAAGAACCCATGAGGATTTCCATTAAGTCCAACCGAAAAAGAGTTCGTCGAGATGCATTCCTCTATCCACCTTGTGAAGGTTGGTGGAAACCCAAATAGTTGCAAGGTCGCCACAAGGAAGTCCCATTCAACCGTGTCATAGGCCTTTCTAATGTCCACTTTAAGTGCGCATCTAGGGGGAAGTCGCGTCTGATTATATCCTGTGAACAGTTCTTGAGCAAGCAGAATATTGTCTCCAATGCTTCGTCCCGGGATAAATGCTGCCTGACTCGGATTGATTAACTTGTCCAGCACCACACTCAATCGTTGGACAAGTAATTTAGCAATGATCATATATAAAACATTGCAGCATGATATAGGTCTAAAATCACCAACAGTCATAGGATTATGTACCTTTGGGATTAAAGCCAATAATGTAGAGTTAACTTGTCAGGCAGCATTCATCCCGGGACGAAGCATTGGTGACAACATTATGCTAGCCCAAGAACTGTTTATGGGATATCATCAGGCGCGACTCCCCCCAAGATGTGCATTGAAGGTGGATGGAAGGCCTATGACACGGTTGAGTGGGACTTCCTGATGGCAACTTTACAGCTATTTGGGTTTCCACCAACCTTCACAAGATGGATTGAGGAGTGTATCTCGACGACCTCATTTTCGGTTGGTCTTAATGGAACTCCACATGGGTTCTTTGCTGGAGCTAGAGGTCTACGTCAGGGAGATCCTTT
>NC_026147.1:22747746-22750283 GCF_000512975.1 Sesamum indicum
CTTAGAAGGTTCCTATGGAAAGGCACCTCAATGACGGGTTATGCCAAAGTTGCGTGGAAGGATGTATGCAAACCAGTTGGGGAAGGAGGCCAAGGAATAAAAGATATTGATGCACTCAACCGAGCGCTAATGACTAAGAAGTTGTGTGATATCATTAGATGTGACCGAACGTCTATTTGGGTTGAGTGGCTACAGCGCGGACGACTACAAAATAATTTCATTTGGACTGTTGACGAGAAGGGTGGATCGTGGGGTTGGAGAAAGCTGCTTCGTCTACGCAGCCTTATCCAACCAATGGTGGAGTGTCGTATTGGAGATGGGAGGAACCTCTATCTTTGGAAGGATCCATGGCATCACCTTGGCCCACTGACTTATCGATTTCCACGAGGACCGAGTTTACTTGGGCTTGATGAATTCACCAAACTCAATACGGTTATTGATGAGGGCCAATGGCACTGGCCCCTCATCACGGATTTGGAATGCCTTCAAATTATTTATACATTACCCCAGATTCATGATGGAGATGATAGAATCATTTGGCGTTTCCCCGATGATAGACTTATTTGCCCGCCTGGACCGAAAATAGGTTGGACTTCACTACTCTCTGGTTCGCTAAAGATCCCACGACATTGTTTTATCCTATGGATGGCTATTCAGGAAAAACTACCAACAACAGACAAACCTTGGCTCACACACATTGGAGGGTGTATTCTATGTGATGAAGAAGCAACCGAGACGCATAATCACTTATTCTTCCGATGCCGATTCAGCAGAAGATGCCTTATAGCCATACGGGAAATTATTCGATTCGCATGGCCCAATCGCACATGGGCAATGGATGTGGAATGGGCGGTGAGGAAATGGAGAGGGAAGCATATCATTAATGCAGCATACCGAGCATTACTTGGGTCATTCGTTTACCATTTGTGGCGAGAAAGAAATTCCAGACGGTTCCAGCAGATTGAGCACCCGCCTAATGTATTGGCTTCTCTTATTATTAACGATGTTAGGCAGAGGATATTAAGTCTAAATCTTTCTAGTTCGATTAGTACATGTGCTCTATATAGACTATGGCGTATCCCTTGGCCTGTCGAGGGAATACCCAATTAATTGTTGTACTGTACCATAATTTTCATTTATGAAATTTACCGTTACCGAAAAAAAAGAGAAGGACCTCGAATTCCCCTCATAAGGGGCATATCACGGGAAAAGCATTCATAGACAAAATGGAGTTCAATTGTTCTCTAGTTGTTTGATAAGGATGAATTTTACTTTAATACTATGATAATTCTTTCTTTACTGTTCCACAACTTATTCAGTTTCTTCTTTGGATTTTATCTGTGTTTAACCTATTTATCCATTGGTTTTTACCCTTAGTAGTCATTCCTATTTCTAGGTAATGAAAAGAAAGACTTATCTGAGTTCCTGCTCAAAGCTTTATTCTTATTCGGACAATCCTTTTGACCCTAATCCCCTAAGGCATTGATGGCGACACTCATCAAGAAGTTCAGGAATTAGCTGAAAATTCTAGTATGAAGATGATTCGAAGAGCTCAAAGAAGCAAAAAAGAAAAGTCCTAACTAACTGGAATCTTTTTCTCCTTCGTTGCCGATTCAATCAAGGTCAATCCCTTTGGTCTTGTTGTTAATAATGTCCGCCACTATGGGGCACTACTGGGATTAAGCGTTTCGACTGCAGGGTAGGTGTAGGCACCTTAACCATATTCACTTTATAGCTTTGTCCATCTAAAGCAGAAATACATATATTGGAAATAAATCCTTTTTATCGGTAAATGTAAATTTCATTAATAAAGAGTAATGGTACAGTACAACATGGTACAACATGGGATTATCAACTGGTTTCTCCCTCTACCCAAGGGATACGCCATAATCTATACAATGCTCGTGTACTGACTGACGATGCTAAGTCAACGCTAAGAATCCTCTGTCTGACATCATTGATGATTAGTATGCTCAATGGGGCCGGTGTCCGCTCAGTATGATCAAATCTCCTCAAGTTCCTCTCCTTCCATATGTGGTAGACGCACGCCGCCAGTAGTGTACGGTAAGCTCTATTAATAATGTGCTCCCCTCTCCATTTCCGTGTCGCCCATTCAATATCTGTTGCCCAATCTCTATTGGGCCAGTGAAAGCGAATCCTTCTGCGAATCTCATAAAGGCACTGACGACTAAATCTGCATTGGAAGAATAAATGTGGATGAGATTCCGTAGCTCCCTCATCGCACAGTATGCACACCCCCAGGTGGGATAGCCACGATTTGTCTGTGGTAGGAAGTTTGCCAAGGATTGCTAGCCATAAGATGAACGAATGGCGAGGAATCTTCAAGGAGCCCAAAAGTAGTGAAGACCATCCTACTTTCGGCTCGGGGTGAGTGAATAATCGGTAGAGGGCCTGAGTAGTAGGTTGCCCTTCGTCACATCTCCACACCACCCGATCCTCTCCTCCGAAAATAAGCGGTAGGTTATGTGTGATTTCCAAACATTCAAAGTCAGTGATGGTAGGCCATTGCCATTCTC
>NC_026147.1:22755180-22756239 GCF_000512975.1 Sesamum indicum
CCGGACGACGAGAGAAGTGCAGCTTTCCGACAGTCGCCGTCGAAGGAGCACGAACAGTCACCGTCGCAGGTAGCTGAAGCGTCGCCGGTGCCTTGCCACCATTTTTTACCGTTGTGAGCTCTGGATCTGGTGGGATAAGGCATCGCACAGCCTTGCGAAGGCCACCGGTCGCTGGTCGGTCGCGGCTGCGCTCCATCATCTTCGTTTGCCGCGGCTCGTCGTCGTCTCCAAAAATCGTTTGCCATCGGGTTTTAAGTTCGTTCAGGGCAGCCATGGCTGCCTCATCTCCATGGTCAATGACGCGGTTGGCAAGATTCAGAAATTCGTTCAGATTGAACGAAGAAGACGACGATCCGCCATGGCCGCCTTTCAAGCTCGCGTCGCCTCCAATGGTCGGATCTGAAATCGCCGTTTCAGCTCCCAAACTCCCTCCTTTCACCGTCGAACGCTCATCTAAGCCCAAAGGGACACAAAGTCTACCCTCAGTCGGCGGAAAAACGGCCGTTTCAGCCGGCGGTAAAGGTCCCGACTTCTCGTCTTCTACACGCGCAGCTGGGTTTTCCCTTCGTCCTTTGGTGTTCTTCTTTCGCCGGCCGGGCACTGTTCCGTCTCCGTCGCACTCCGTCGGAGCCTCGCCGGCAGTCTCCCCGTCGCCGGCCGGAAGTGAGGATGATGAAGATTGAGATTTTGGGCGGTTCATTTTTGAGAGAGAAAAATTCTAGTGAGAGAATTTTTGCATTTGCACTGTTTTATTGAATATAAATCCTTTTTTAGGGTCATGTTTTTTTTTGGTAAAAGTAAGTTTCATTGAGTAAAAATGTTACAGTACAACAATATGGTCCCAAAATGGTTTATCCCTCGACAGGCCAAGGGATTCGCCATAATCGAAATAAAGCATGTGTACTGACTGATCTAGAGAGTGAGATGCTATGGATTCGTTGTCGAATGTCCTCAATGATCAGTAATGCTATGGTATGAGGCGTCCTCTCGGTGTGATCGAATCGTCTCAGGTTTCTTTCCTTCCAAACGTGGTAAAGACATGATGCAAGTAGTGCTCTA
>NC_026147.1:22756387-22773148 GCF_000512975.1 Sesamum indicum
CGTGAGACATCTTCGACTAAATCTGCATTGGAAGAATAAATGTGCATGTGTCTCTGTCATTCCTTCATTGCATAGGATACATGTGCCACGGTGAGCAAGCCATGGTTTATCTGTCGTAGCCAACTTGCCTTGGATGGCAAGTCATAGAATAAAGATGTGATGTGGAATTTTAAGTGATCCTGAAAGTAGTGAAGACCAGCCTACTTTCGGTCCTCGTGGGTCAAGTAACTCATAAATAGCCTATGCCGTTGGTCGACCATTTTCAAATCTCCAAATTATACGGTCTTCCCCTCCAAAAATAGTGGGTAGTACATGTGTGATCGCCAAGCACTGAATATCCGTGATAAGGGGCCACTGCCATACTCCTTCATGAATCACCGTGCTTAGTTTGGATGACTCATCTAGTTCAAGAAGCCTCGGTCCTCGTGGAAAGGTGTCACATAGAGGGCCAAGGTGGTGCCACGGACCCTGCCACAAGAAGAAATTCCTCCCATCTCCAATCCGGTAGTCTACCATGGTTCGGAGAAACATCCGTAATCGAAGGATTTTCCTCCATCCCCATGAGCCGCCATGGTCCGTAATCGTCCATATAGAGGTGTGTTGTAGGCGTCCCTTGTACAGCCATTCAACCCAAATCGATGTCCTGTCGCATCTAATGACATCACATAGTTTTTTTGTCATCAATGCACGGTTCAAGGTACTGATATCCTTGAATCCAAGTCCTCCCTCCTCCTTAGGTCGGCATATATCCTTCCACACAACCTTGGCATAGCCACTATTCTTTTTTTTCGGTAATGGTAAATTTCATTAATAAAAATATGGTACAGTACAACAATTAATTGGGTAGTCGCTCGACAGGCCAAGGGATACGCCATAGTCTATAAAGAGCCCATGTACTAATCGAATTGGAAAGATTAAGGCTCAGAATCCTCTGCCTAACATCATCAATAATATGAGAAGCCAATACATTAGGCGGGTGTTCACTTTGCTGGAACCGTCTGGAGTTTCTTTCTCGCCACAAATGGTAAACCAATGACCCAAGTAACGCTCGGTATGCTGCATTGATGATATGCTTCCCTCTCCATTTTTTTACTGCCCATTCCACATCCATTGCCCATGTGCGATTGGGCCAATCGAATCGAATTATTTCCCGTATGGCTATAAGGCATCTTCTGCTATATCGGCATCGGAAGAATAAATGATTATGTGTCTCGGTTGTTTCTTCATCACAAAGAATACACCCTCGAATGTGTGTGAGCCAGGGTTTGTCTGTCGTTGGTAGTTTTTCCTGAAAAGCCATCCATAGGATAAAACAATTTCGTGGGATCTTTAGCGAACCCGAAAGTAGTGACGTCCAACCTACTTTCGGTCCGGGCGGGCAGATAAGTCTGTATAGGGCTTGGCTGTGGGTCGGCCATCCGGGAAACGCCAAATGATTCTATCTTCTCCACCATGGATCTGGGGTAGTGTATAAATAATCTGAAGGCATTCCAAATCCGTTATGAGGGGTCAGTGCCATTGGCCCTCATCAATAACCGTATTGAGCTTGGTAGATTCATCAAGCCCAAGTAAACTCGGTCCTCGTGGAAATCGAGAAAACAGGGGGCCCAGGTGATGCCATGGATCCTTCCACAGAAAGAAGTTCCTCCCATCTCCAATATGACACTCCACCATTGGTTTGATAAGGCTGCGTAGACGAAGCAGCTTTCTCCAACCCCACGATCCACCCTTCTCGTCAACAGTCCAAATGGAATTATTTTGTAGTCGTCCGAGCTGCAGCCATTCAACCCAGATAGGCGTTCGGTCACATCTAATGACATCACACAATTTCTTAGTCATTAGTGCTCGGTTCAGCGCATCAATATCTTTTATTCCTAGGCCTCCTTGCCCAATCGGTTTGCAAACATCCTTCCACGCAACTTTGGCATAACCCGTCATTGAGGTGCCTTTCCATAGGAACCTTCGAAGGCGTTTCTCAACTTCCTTAATGATCGCCTTCGGTAGTATGAATGCAGAAGCCCAATAAATGCTCAATGCTGAAAGTACAGATTTAATGATTTGTACCCGCCCAGCATATGATAGCGACATACCCTCCCATCCCGCAATACGTGCATCAATTTTGGACAGAAGTGGCTGACAGTCTGATATAGTCAATCTAGATGAGATTAAAGGAAGGCCTAAGTACCTCATCGGGAGATGTCCCTCCTGAAATCCCAAGAGCGATAGCAACTGACCTTTCCTTTCGTGTGCAGACCGGGATATAATAATGTGACTCTTTTGAATATTCAACCGAAGGCCCGACCATTCAGCAAATCGGTCCAGTCCCACCTTAAGGACTCTGACCGAGTCCAAATCAGCTCTACAAAAAAGCAGGAGAATAGGCCTTTCTAATGTCCACTTTAAGTGGGCATCTAGGGGGAAGTCGCGTCTGATTATATCCCGTGAACAGTTCCTGAGCAAGCAGAATGTTGTCTCCAATGCTTCGTCCCGGGATAAATGCTGCCTGACTCGGATTGATTAATTTGTCCAGCACCACACTCAATCGTTGGACAAGTAATTTAGCAATGATCTTATATAAAATATTGCAGCATGATATAGGTCTAAAATCACCAACAGTCATAGGATTATGTACCTTTGGGATTAAAGCCAATAATGTAGAGTTAACTTGCTTAAGAAGTTTCCCCGTGGTGAAGAAATTCAGTACCGCCCTTGTAACCTCAGTCCCCACCACTGGCCAGGCTGCTTTAAAGAATCCTGATGAGTATCCGTCAGGGCCTGGAGCCTTGTCCTCAGAAATGTCGAACACAGCATTCTTCACATCTTCCGGTGTAAAAGGTAAACATAACTGGCTTGCCTCCTCATTGGTAATAATATGCCTCGCCCAAGGTCTGAGATAGGTAATATCCACCAATGTTTGACGCCTGTTACCTCCTAAGAGGTTTTGATAATAGGATACAAACTCATGTATAACCTCCTCTAGTTCTGCGTGAGTGCTTCCGTTTTCATCATTGATCTGCAAGATCCTCCTCGCCGCCCTTCTTTGAGCGATCTTGCGGAAGAAAACCCTGGAACATTGGTCACCCCCCTTCATCCACTGCATCTTAGCTCTTTGCTGTAGCATAATTTGTTCTATCTTGACCGCTTTAGCATACACAAAACGACAGCAGTGTTCAAGGTAGAGGAATAGTTCATTTTGTCTGTCCGAGCTCACCAAGTTTTGTGCCTCCTCGAGAAATCCCTTCACCAATTGGACGGGCATAGCCACTATTCGTCGTTCCCTTCCACAAGAAAGCTCGCAACCTTTTCTCAATTTCATTAATAACTTTCTTCGGTAATATAATTGCCGATGCCCAATAAAGACTCAGTGATATAAGTACAGATTTAATAATTTGTACTCTACCAGCATAAGATATAGTGGTACCTTCCCATCCAGCGATCCGTTTGTCAATCTTCAATAATAGTGGACGGCAATCTGCAATAGTTAGTCGAGACGATATAAGTGGTAACCCCAGATACCTTATTGGAAGAACCCCTTCCTGAAACCCGAGTAGTGCCAACATCTCCTCACGTAATGTTTGCGCTGAGCGTGATATAATCAAGTGGCTTTTCTGTACGTTCTGTCTAAGACCCGACCATTCGGCAAAACAATCCAGACCTGCTTTAAAGATTCTTAGAGATTCCATATCAGCACGGCTAAATAATATCACATCATCAGCAATTTAAAGATTCTTAGAGATTCCATATCAGCACGGCTAAATAATATCACATCATCAGCAAACCCCAACTGAAGATCCTGGCTGCCTTGCATTTCCAGTGATAGGAAAATAACTCCTCCTGATCAATCAACTGCAGGAAGCCCAAGTGTAGGACTTCCATCACAAGCACAAATAGGTAGGGTGATAAAGGGTCACCCTGCCTAAGTCCTCTGGCTCCTCGAAAGAATCCATGGGGCTTCCCATTTAGCACAACAGAGAATGAAGGTGTTGTCACACACTCCTCAATCCACTTCACAAAAGTGATAGGGAACCCAAACATCTCCAAAACTTCTATCAAGAAATCCCAATCCACTGTGTCATATGCCTTCCGGATGTCTACTTTCAGAGCACATCTAGGAGGTAGACGAGTCTGGTTGTATCCCGTAAAAAGTTCCTGTGCTAGCATAATGTTATCTCCAATGCTGCGTCCCGACACAAATGCCGCTTGGCATGGGCTGATCAATTTGTCCATTATCACACTCAACCTTTGGACAATGAGCTTTGTAATGATCTTATAAAGCACATTACAGCATGGTATGGGCCGAAAATCAGTAACCGTCATAGGTGAATGTACTTTTGGTATGAGCGCCAAAAGTGTAGTATTTATCTGCTTCAGAAGTCGGCCTGTACTAAAGAAGCCCAGTACTGCCGAACTCACCTCCTGTCCAACTATAGGCCATGCTGCTTTGAAGAAGCCCGATTAATATCCGTCCGGGCCTGGGGCCTTGTCCTCAGCAATGTCAAAAACCGCCTGTTTGACATCTGCTGGTGTGAACGGTAATAGTAAAGCGGTTGACTCCTCATTACTCAGAATGTGCCTAGCCCACGGTCTGAGAAACCGAATGTCAATACGTGCTCTTCGTCTATCTCCTCCTAGCAGGTTTTGGTAGTATGTGATAAACTCATTAATAACTTCTTCTGGATCAGTGTGAGTAGATCCCTGTTCATCGTTGATCTGGAAGATCCTCCTTGATGATCTTCGTTGGGCAATCTTCCGAAAGAACACTCGGGAGCACTGATCGCCTCCCTTCATCCACTGCATCTTCGCTCGTTGATTTAACATAATCTGCTCCAATTTTGTTGCTTTGGCCTGTACGAGTCGACAACAGTGTTCAAGTTGTATGTATAGCTCATCTCGCCTTCTTGAGCTAACAAGTAGTTGTGTTGCTTCAAGAAACCCTTTCGCCATTTGGACAATGTGCGATAGATCCCCTTTATTCCTCCTTTGCTCTCGGAAGATTGGTTTCAATGCTTTGAGTTTGCGTGTCACAGCATACATAGGCGTACCAATAATGTTATGTTGCCATATATTCTGCACACTAGGACTAAACTCAGGTGAACGAGCGAGGTAGTTATCAAATCGGAACATACCTCCATATTGCTGCTGTTGGTCCCCATTTAGTACCATCGGTGAGTGGTCTAAAGTGCGTGGTGTAAGGACTGAGTAGAATGTGTTAGGGAACCGTGCCATCCATCTATCATTTATCAACATGCGGTCCAGTCATTTCCAGAGGTTCCGTGGTGTCGCACTGTGGTTGTGCCATGTGTACCACTCTCCCTGCATGGGTAGTGGTAGTAATCCTGTATTTTGAATGGCAGCATTAAAATCTTCAATAGCTATTCGAATATCCCCTGATGTGCCACATACTTCGCTGAGGTCGCGAACTGCATTAAAATCCCCTCCAATCAACCACGGGATATCAGTACACTGTATAGCTAAACTTTCCAGGGCATTCCATAATTCTCTCCTGTCAATCACCTCAGTAGCTCCATAAGCGACAGTAACAGCGACTGACTCATGAATTGCACGAATATTAACAAGACAATGGATAAATTGCATTCCACATTCAACCACATTAACATCAATAAAAAATTATCATCACGCTATCCACACCCGATTATTAAAGCAAGTTTGTTTCTCTTTTATACTAACTTGTCAGAAGATCCATAATCCATATACCATTTCCAATGGGGTAATAGGAAAGATTGAATTTGAGCTGCATTATTAAATCGAACACGAGTTTCAAGGAGGCCGAGAAATTGTAACATGAACTCAGCAATGATGTCTCTGACTGCCAACTGATGATCTCTTTTGTTCAGGCCCCGTACATTCCATATTGCTGCATTTAACATGGATCACTAGGTATGGGGCTGCTGTTTTTAGGACCCCGAGTCGACTCATCTGTATCATCCAGTATGTGTAGTGCATCAAATGTATTATATATAACAACCGCCTTACCCCTCTCCTCTCGACTTGGGCCTGTTGCATCTCTAGGGGATTCACGGCCCTCTCTCTTCTTTTCTACCACTGGGGCTTGTGGTGGTCTGCTTATCTTCCGATCAGGCAAACGTGGTGGCCGAGATGGTATATAAGTTGTATCGCCATCCTCCCTAGGATGGTTCCAACGAACAAACCTGTAGGAGCGCGATAATCAAAAGTAGAAATCTGTTTTTTTGTCTTTTTGTGCAGGATGACGTCATCCATGATGTCAGCAGTGATGTCATTTGGAGTGAACTCAGCACTGATGTCATCTGTAGTGATGTTACCTGCAGTGATGTCAACAGTGATGTCAGCAGAGGTCATGCTAGCATCACCAGTGACATCACCATCCTTGTCAACTGCCACCGTACCTGTCAACAGTGATGTCAGCAGAGGTCATGCTAGCATCACCAGTGACATCACCATCCTTGTCAACTGCCACCGTACCTTCCACCTCACCCTCCACGTCACCCACAGAAGCCACGTCAGCTGATTTTGGAATACCAACCGTCGCCGGACTAGTGAGTCGCCGGTCACCCTTCACCAGAGCTGCCATATCAGTCGACGGCGGCAGCAAAGCAAGTTTATTTCTGGCGGAAAGTCGCGAAATCTCAGGCACCGGCGACTGTAGATCTGAATCTGTCGAGTTCCCAACAGTTTCCGGCGCTCCACTGCTTGTTCCCGACGGCAATAAGCATCTCATAGCCGGACGTAAACCACCCACGCGTGGAGATCGGAAGCTTTTTTTGCTTTTTTGAAAGGGCAAAAAGCTCCCCAATAAAGAAGGAAATCGAGTTAGGCTAACCAGGTCAAATGGCTCCAAAAGAGTACAAAAAGCAAGCCGCGGAGAACAGAGGATAGTTCGATCATGGAAGTCGTCCCCAAGCAACTACATCTACCTGGTAGCACAAATGGGCTTCGAAGCGGCTAGCGGCATGTTCCCTTTCGTCATGGGAAAGAAAGGCAGAAATAAGAAAGAGATTAGACTCCGCCCTAAAGACTTCGGAAGCTTTTTTTGCTTTTTTGAAAGGGCAAAAAGCTCCCCAATAAAGAAGGAAATCGAGTTAGGCTAACCAGGTCAAATGGCTCCAAAAGAGTACAAAAAGCAAGCCGCGGAGAACAGAGGATAGTTTGATCATGGAAGTCGTCCCCAAGCAACTACATCTGCCTGGTAGCACAAATGGGCTTAGAAGCGGCTAGCGGCATGTTCCCTTTCGTCATGGGAAAGAAAGGCAGAAATAAGAAAGAGAATAGACGTTGGGGTAAGGGTCCCAGAAGCTTGAGTGCCACCAACAAAAGATTGTGAAGAAGGAGCCAATGTAGTCCAAGGAATTGGAATACTAGTATGATGAGCAGCCTTTCAACAAATTCTTTAGTGTGGTCAAAGCTTGCTCCTTCCTCAGGGGATGATTCACTTTCATAGCTCTTTTCTTCATCAGAGTCACTTTGATGTTCTTCTTTCAGAACCTCGCATTACTTCATTGGGATTCAAACCCAACCACATACATATTTTATGTGTTCTACCGAGATGAACTAGTGAACTACCTCTCGATCCTCCAATCCCTTATGATTCAATTCCTTAAAACAGGGCTTACGGCTCCCGACCAAATTTTCATGTCTAAATCATGCCTTCCCCCTTCGCTGATTTAGAGAGGCAGGTGAAGCCCTTAGATGAATGGGTTCTGTCAATGTTGTTGGCTTTCGTGAGTGAAAAGTGGCCAAGTGGTCTATTTCAGAAAGACTAAGACGAGACCAAGTACGGATACCGGGCAAATGCTCGATGAGGTTCTTTCTCTTTCTACTGGTGGCATCAGCGAGGATCTAGACATTATTTGATTGGAAATTGTTGCTACTGGTGGCATCAGCGAGGATCTAGACATTATTTGATTGGAAATTGTTGTGCCTTTGAAGGCCCTCTTTTGGGTAAATGTAATTTGCATTATGAAAATAAAGGTACAGTACAATAGTCAATTGGTTTATCCCTCGACAGGCCAAGGGATACGCCACAATCTGTAAAGAGCAATTGTACTAATGGAATTATTGGGCCAAGGGACTCGAATAATCCGTCGAACAGCTGCAAGGCATAATCTACTGAAACGGCATCGGAAGAAGAGGTGGCTATGCGTCTCCAATGCCTCCTCGTTACAAAGAATACACCCACCAAGATGTCTGAGCCATGGTCTGTCAGTTGTCGGTAACTTTTGTCGCTGTCTGTGGGGAACCCCTCTAAAAGAAGTTGATAAAAGCGCTTTCTCTTTACAAAGATGCTCAACGAATAGTTTTTCACTATTTAAGCTGGTATGCTGGCGAGCTTTAGGAATGGGAATAGTAGTGGTTGTGCTTACGAGAATGTAAAGAAAGCTAGAGTCATACTTTAGGTAGGAAGGCAATTGGAATACATAGGAGATGAGGGCTTTCGGATTCAACTATGAACCAGGAAGAGTCGCTAAGGCAAGAGCCAAGATCACAATGGTCCTCTTGAGGAGATCGGAGAGGAGTGAAGAAATCAAGATAGCGAAGCTGCTTCGGGCGTCATCGCGAATAGAATGTCTCTACTTCGTAACAAGCTTCAAAGCAATGAGAGAGACATGATTCATATCCAGATCATCTAATGTTTTAAGATACCCCCGCGGCACCAACCCACCTAAAACCAAGTCGACCCAAATCGCCTGCCGTGCCGGGAGGATGCCTTTCTTTCCGACCGACCTTTTTTCCTTTTAGCCCAACTACTTCATAGGAGAGTTAAGGACTTCTTCGTCATAGGGGACCGTTCTAGAAGAAATTATCTTTCTTCACTTACGAAATAGTCTCTGCAAAATTCCACGCATAGATTAGACCCCATTTGAAAAAAAGTAGATCATCAGCATACCCCGCCAACATCTATGATTAGGTTATTTGATTCTTCTTTTTTATATTGAACGGGAATGCCATTCCTTTTACTCTACTTTGGCACTAGACCTGGGTAAAGAGTCGGTTGCTTTTTGGAAAGCCAAGTCAGTAGGTTTTCCGAGAAAAACGCAGAAGCCAGTAGTTAACCGTCTGCTATCGGGGCAGCCAGCCCAGTCGGCATCGGCGAATGCAAAGAAGGTGGGTCACGGTTCTGGAGCAATGGTTAGTCAAGCCCAAGCCTTTCTTTGGTGAACGATCAGTTATTCTTAGAGACATTTGAAAGAAAAAGGAAAGTCCACGAAGAGTCAGACAACCGAGGAGACCAAAGAGAAGGACCTTAGACTGGAAGCAAACTACGTCCCTGTCATCCAGCGGATCGCAGAAAGGAAAGCACCTTGACTTCCAAAGCCCCTATTGATGCCGGAACCGCCCTTGCCCATAAGTCCCTTCCTTATGAAATTATGGAAAGAAAGGATCCCGTTCTGCCTTATGGGCTTTCCAAAAGGGTCTAATTCAGTTAGAGAGTTATAGGTTAAATGATCTTCCTCAACAGAGATATCTCTTTCCTTAGATGGACCAGCGCCAGCCAAAGACTTAGCTCACCTCACGTTTTTATTCCTAACCTCTATCCTTAGATGGACCAGCGCCAGCCAAAGACTTAGCTCACCTCACGTTTTTATTCCTAACCTCTAAAAAAAACGAAAGAAATGCGGCAGAACGAGCTGGATTACCCTAGGAAGTAAACGACTCACTCACATTCATAGATCGAAATCAGCTTGATGGACGAGCTACTTAACTTAACTAAACTTTCAGGTCGAGCGACCAATAAGGTATGTAAAGAGGTGGACGTCTATAGACGCGAGAAATTGCTAGAAGCATCCGCTCGGGATCAAATAAGCCGATGGTTAGAAGTGCACTTTGCAATATTATCTATTAAGTGAATCTCATATCCCTGACGCAGCCTTCAAAGTGGTGTCTGGGAAGCCCCTCCTAAATCTACCGGTCTCATAGAGTACTAGTAAAGCCGCATTCCCTAAGCAGTTATCGTGAAATTGCTCCAGGCTCTTTTCTTTTTTTTTGGGTAAAGGTAAGTTTCATTAAAAAAAAGGAGTATAGTACAACAATCAATTGGTGTCTCCCTGTAAAGGTAAGTTTCATTAAAAAAAAGGAGTATAGTACAACAATCAATTGGTGTCTCCCTCAACAGACCAACGGATACGCCAAAGTCTATAGAGCGCACATGTGCAAATACTGTCTAACGTCATCTACTATGCATGTAGCTAAAAAAACATGTTCCGGCCGTTGGGTGTGTTCAAAGCGTCTCAGGTTCCTCTCTCGCCAAATGTGGTATATGCATGCACTAAGTAAGGCTTGATAAGCAATATTAACGATATGCTTTCCCCTCCACTTTCTTGATGCCCATTCCACATCTCTTGTCCACTCTCGATTGGGCCAAGAAAATCAAACATGTTGTCGTACCGCTGCAAGGCATCTTCTACTATATCGACATCGGAAGAACATGTGATTGTGTGTCTCCGCGGTGCCCTCGTCACAAAGGATACATCCACCTAGGTGGGTCACCCAAGCTTTATCGATAGTCGGTAGCTTCTCCTGAATTGCTAACCAAAGGATGAAATTATGTCGGGGAATCTTCAATGAACCTGAAAGTAGTGAAGACCTACCTACTTTCGGTCCAGGTGGGCAGAAAAGTCTGTATAGTGATTGTGTGGTGGGTCGTCCCTCTGAGAATCTCCAGTTGATCCTATCGTCCCCTCCATGAATTTGAGGTAATGTGAAGATGATCTCCATACATTCCAAATGAGTAATAAAAGGCCACTGCCATTGCCCCTCATCAATAACTACTTGAAGTTTGGCGGATTCATCAAGTCCCAAAAGATTTGGTCCTCGTGGGAATCTAGCAATAAGAGGGCCCAAGTGGTGCCACGGGTCCTTCCACAAGAAGAATGACCTCCCCTCTCCAATAATAAACTCCGTCATAGGTAGTATGGAACTTCGAAGTCAGAGCAATTTTCGCCATCCCCATGAACCTCCCTTCTCGTTCATTATCCAAATTGAATTATCACGCAGTCTTCCATGCTTCAACCACTCAACCCATATAGATGTTCGGTCACATCTGATAACATCACAAAGCTTCTTTGCCATTAAGGCACGGTTAAGGATACCGATATCCTTAATTCCTTGGCCTCCTTCCATAATCAGTTTACACACATCCTTCCACGCTACCTTGGCGTATCCCGATGTAGAAGTGCCTTTCCACAGAAAAGTTCTGAGACGTTTCTCAATTTGTTTAATAATAGCCTTCGGTAATATGAATGTAGATGCCCAATATATGCTCATTGCTGATAGTACGGATTTAATGATTTGTATGCGTCCCGCATATGATAGTGAAATTCCCTCCCAGCCTTTAATGCGAGCATCAATTTTCAATAAAAGTGGCTGACAATCGGATATAGACAATCTAGAAGATAAGAGAGGGATACCCAAGTACCTCATTGGTAGTTGGCCCTCCTGGAAGCCCATAGCTGCTAAGATCTGATCCTTCCATCCTTGCGCTGATCGGGAGATAATGACATGGCTTTTTTGTACGTTCAGCCGAAGTCCAGACCAATCTGCAAATCGATCCAATCCCATCTTGAGGACCCTGAGAGAATCCAAGTCAGCTCTATAGAAAAGCAGGAGGTCATCTGCGAATCCCAGCTGGAATACTTTTGCCGGCTCACATTTCCAATGGTATGAGAATTGCATATCCTGCTCGATGAGTTGCAAAAATCCCAAATGCAAGACTTCCATAACGAGAACAAAAAGATAGGGGGATAGGGGGTCTCCCTATCTTAATCCACGTGCTCCTATAAAGAAACCGTGAGGGTTTCCATTAATCCCAATCGAGAATGAGGCCGTCGTTACACACTCCTCAATCCACCTTGTGAATGTTTGTGGGAAACCAAACAATTGCAAGACTGCAAGTAGGAAGTCCCACTCCACCGTATCGTAGGCTTTCCTAATGTCAACTTTCAGAGCACAACGAGCTGGTAGTCTCACCTGATTATAGCCGTGAACAATTCCAATGCCAAAAAAAATGGATCCTCTCTATTCTCTCTCACACACTTCTACACCACAAAACTCATACACTCTTGCCCTAACATCTAAAACCGCTGCCGGCGACGATGAAGAGACTCCGGCCGGCGAAGGGGAGACCAACGGTGATGGTGTCAGGCGAATGACAGTCAGCCTTGAGCAGTTTTCCGGCAAAAACCGCGAGCTTCACGAAAAGTCGCCATTGAAGGAGATACAAACGGATGAAACTACCGGCGATTCTGATGCTCCCCCTTGCTGCCATGGTCATGGGGATGGCATAAGAAGCATTTTGGGAAAAAATACAGTCAATTTAGCCCCAAGTTCGGCACTTTCAGAATTAGGGTTTCGCGCCGTTGGGGAAGATGAAACGACGCCTGTGGAAGATGAAATGGCAGTGACATTTCGGGGCATGGCAGATGATGGGTTAATGACTGTTGATGAAGAAGACACCATGCCAATGGGAAAAGATCCGAACTTGGATGGAAAAGATGGAGATTTGGTGCGCCGCCCGAAACTAGGGTTTGGCGGCGCACCTTCATCGAGCAGCAATGGCGAACGGCGAACAGGTACGTTCAATATGGCTGAGTTTATCCGATTAGCTCGTGTAGTTATCGATGCCGGAGACCACGATTCATTATCGGCGCTTGAGGAGTTGAAACGGAAATGGGAGGCGCGTTTTGGGAAGCAGCCGGCCGCGAATCTTTTTCCGGAACCGGCGCCGCTAACTGAACCACCACTGGTAAGGGGGATACGCAAGGCTTTGAGGACGATAACCCGGCCGGCAGTTGGTGTACAGGCGAACGGAAACAGCGCTGCGTTGAGGGATGGGACTTTCTCGTCGGGAAACATTATTTCCGACGACTTTGGTGGCCGAACAGAGGCGGAAACGGCGAGTACAGGACCTGTAACATTTCCGACCAGATCTACAGTAGTCCGGTCGGTGAATGACGCGATTCCGGCGAACAGCAAGGTGGCGCAGAATGCTGATGCAGCTGCTGATGTAAGCATTGACCATGCTGATGTAAGCATTGACCCTGCTGATGTAAGCGTTGACTCCGCTGATGTAAGCGCTGACACTGCTGATGATGTCATTGTTGCTGCTGATGTAAGCGCTGACACTGCTGATGATGTCATTGTTGCTGACATAGGGCATGACATCAGCAATATAGTAGAAAAAAATAGCAACTTTGGAAAAAAGATAGCATCCTCTCCTTTGTTCATTGGGAATATTCCTCTGCACACTAATTCACAAATGAATGTTGATGATAAAATTACCGTTGCGTTCAACAACTCATCGCGTAAAACGCTATCATACATTGCCCCAACGATGCAAAATGGGGAAGTTGTAGTTCGTCCTTCATTAGATACTGTGCGAGATGGAGCCAAAAGATGGGAAACTACGGCAGTGGGTTACTTTTTCGGGAAACGACCATACTATCATCATTTGAAGGAGTTTGCCTTTTCGGTTTGGTCGGCACTACGAGAGGTCACAGCGAATACTAATGGATTCTTTTTCTTCCGATTTAAATCTGTAATTGATATGGAAGAAGTCATTGAAGGAGGACCGTGGCTGTTCCAGGGACAGCCGATTGTATTGCAAAAGTGGGAACCAGGTATGGCTATGAGAAAATTGAAGCATACGCAAGTGCCTGTCTGGATAAAAATGCGACACCTTCCAATGGAATTCTGGACGACAAAAGGATTGAGTACTGTTGCGAGTGGGGTGGGCAAGCCTCTGTACCCAGATGCGATTACGCGAGCATGCACGAGACTGGACTTCGCTCGTGTATGCGTGATGTTTGATGTTACACAGACATTGAGGAAACATATTATTATAATGACACCGGATGAAGATGGAGGGGAAACCCTGTGCAAGGTAGATGTCGAGTATGAATGGCTTCCCCCAAAATGCACAGAATGCATGACATTGGGACATTCGGCAAAGGAGTGTACGTTGACTAAACCTTAGAAACAGAAAAAACCCCCGATAAAGGTATATGTGCCAAAAGTCCACATTCCCACTCCAACAGATCCTGAAGAAAGACAATTGAATCACGAGACTGTAGTTGAGGTGGAAGAAGTTACGAGACGAGAGGAAGGTGCAGATCAGACTGAACATGAAGTCTCCTCACACAATGAGAGGGGTAAGGCAGTGGTTATTTATAATACATTTGATGCTTTGAACTTACTTAACGATACAGATGAGAATACTAGGGGTCCTAACATATGCAGCCCCACTAGTAGTCTTCCATGTTGAATATCGCGATATGGAACGTCCGGGGGCTGAATAAGAGAGACCATCAGCTCGCATTAAAGGACCTTGTCTCTGAATATAGGTTAAATTTTATGGGCATATTAGAAACTCGCGTTCGGATTAACAGTGTCGTGCATATTCAGTCTTTTTTGCTTCCTCATTGGAAATGGTTTGTTGATTATGCATCTGTGGGTAATCGTATATGGATTGCGTGGGATGAGAATGAAGTTGATGTTCAGATCCTTGAGACGGGGAATCAATTTATGCATTGTCGGGTCACTAACAGGGCTGATAGTGAACCTCTCATTATCACTGTTATTTATGGAGCTTCAGAGATTGCAGACCGTCGGAGCTTATGGAATACATTGGATATATTGGCTCGACAGTGCACAAATGATCCATGGCTAGTGGGAGGCGATTTCAATGCAGTCCGAGATATGAATGAGGTAGGTGTGTGGAGCTTCAGGTGATATTAGGATAGCCATAGAAGAATTCAATGCTAGTATTCAGGTGGCCGGGTTATTGCCATTGCCTATGCAGGGAGAATGGTATACTTGGCATAATTGCAGTACAAGCCCACGGAGTCTGTGGAAGAGATTGGATCGGATGCTCATTAACGATAGGTGGCTTGCGAGATTTCCTTCATCGTACTATCACAGCCTTATGCCGCGGACTTCTGACCATTCACCACTAGTAATTCATGGGGACAGGCAGAATCAAACTAGAGGTATGTTTCGTTTTGACAACTACCTAACTCTCTCACCTGAATTTATCCCCAGCTTGCAGAATATTTGGAATCAAACAGTCATTGGGGTTCCTATGTTTGCGGTAACGCGTAAACTTAAAGCCTTGAAACCAGTCTTCAGACAACAAAGGAGGAAAAAAGGAGATTTGACACTTAATGTTCACCTAGCCAAAGGATTCCTTGACGAGGCACAACACTTGGTGAGCCTAGATAGACAGAATGAGGCTTTTTTACAGCTGGAACACTGTTGTCGCCTTGTTTATGCAAAAGCGGTGAAGCTTGAACAAATCATGTTGCAACAACGAGCCAAGATGCAATGGATGAAGGGAGGCGACCAATGCTCCCGGATTTTCTTTCGTAAAATTGCTCAGAGAAGGGTGGCGAGGAGGATAATGCAGATCAATGATGATAATGGGACCACCCACACGGAGTCAGGAGAAATTACCAATGAATTTGTCCGTTACTACCAAAACCTCTTAGGTGGTAACAAACGACAACTACTGTTGGATATTCGCTTCCTTAGACTGTGGGCACGACATGTACTTACTACTGAGGAGGCAGGCCAATTAACATTGGCGTTCAGCCCGGAAGATGTGAAGCAGGCAGTATTTGACATCGCAGAGGACAAGGCCCCGGTACCTGATGGGTTCTCCTCAGGATTCTTTAAAGCAGCCTGGTCAGTAGTGGGACACGAAGTTACAATGGCTGTACTGGACTTCTTTAGTACCGGGAAACTGCTTAAGCAAGTCAACTCTACACTTTTGGCTCTAATTCCAAAGGTACATACTCCTATGACAGTTGGTGACTTTAGACCTATATCGTGCTGTAATGTATTATACAAAATTATTGCAAAGCTAATTGTCCAACGTTTGAGTATGGTTCTGGACAAGATAATTAGCCCATGTCAGGGAGCATTCATTCCAGGACGTAGCATTGGGGACAATATAATGTTGGCACAGGAATTATTCACGGGCTATAACCAGGCGAGACTCCCCCCTCGTTGTGCACTAAAAGTTGATATAAGGAAGGCCTATGACACGGTGGAGTGGGATTTCCTGTTAGCGGTCTTGCAGCTATTTGGCTTCCCACCTACATTTACAAGATGGATTGAAGAATGTGTAACAACGACTTCATTCTCGATTGGGCTCAATGGAAACCCTCATGGGTTCTTTACAGGAGCTCGAGGCTTAAGACAAGGAGATCCTCGTTCTCCCTATCTCTTTGTTCTTGTAATGGAGTCCTACATATGGGATTTTTACAACTCATTGAGCAAGATGGGCAATTCAAATATCATTGGAAATGTGACCCGGCCAAAGTTTTCAAATTGGGATTCGCAGATGACCTCCTGCTCTTCAGTAGAGCTAACTTGGCATCAATCAATGTCCTCAAGATGGGTTTGGACAGGTTTGCAGAATGGTCCGGGCTTCGGTTGAATGTTCAAAAGAGCCATGTCATTATCTCCCGTTCAGCGCAAGGATGGAAGAATCAGATATTAGAAGCTATGGGCTTCCAGGAGGGCGAACTACCAATGAGGTACTTGGGTCTCCCGTTACTCTCTTCTAGATTATCCATATCAGACTGTCAACCACTTTTATTGAAAATTGATGCACGCATTAATGGATGGGAGGGACTTTCATTATCTTATGCTGGACGCATACAGATCATTAAGTCTGTATTATCAGCACTAAGCTTGTATTGGGCATCTGCATTTATATTACCAAAGGCTGTTATTAAACAAATTGAGAAACGCCTTAGAACATTT
>NC_026147.1:22773675-22776184 GCF_000512975.1 Sesamum indicum
TTGAAGATCCCCCGACATACCTTCATCCTATGGTTAGCCATTCAGGAAAAGCTACCAACGACAGACAAACCATGGTTAAATCATTTGGGTGGATGCATCCTTTGTGACGTTGATACTGCGGAGACACACACTCACTTGTTCTTCCGATGTTGATTCAGTAGAAGATGCCTTACAGTTGTTCGTCAACAGATCCGATTTGCTTGGCCCAATCGCGAATGGGCAAGAGACGTGGAATGGGCATCGAGGAAGTGGAGGGGAAAACATATTGTTAATGTAGCATATCGAGCATTACTTGGTGCATGCATATACCATATTTGGCGAGAGAGAAATCTAAGACGATTTGAGCAGACCCATCGGCCAGCACATGTATTAGCTTTGTGTATCTTAGATGACATTAGACAGAGGATAATTAGTATTAATCTTCGCTATATAGACTGTGGCGCATCCCTTGGCCTGTCGGGGGAGAAACCACATGATTGTTGTACTATTATTTTTAATTAATGAAAATTACATTTACCCCAAAAAAAAACAATTCCAATGCCAACATAATATTGTCCCCAATGCTTCGTCCTGGAATAAACGCTCCCTAACAGGGACTAATTATCTTGTCCAGAACCACACTTAACCGTTGGACAAGTAATTTTGCAATAACTTTGTATAACACATTACAGCATGAAATTGGTCTAAAATCTCCAACAGTCATAGGAGTGTGTACCTTTGGGATTAGAGCCAAAATTGTGGAGTTGACTTGCTTGAGTAATTTACCGGTATTAAAGAAGTCTAGTACCGCCAGGAAGGAGGAGAGTCACCTTGCAAAATAGACGTGGAATATGAGTGGATACCTCCCAAATGTACCAGTTGTATGACGCTAGGGCATGCGGCCAAGGATTGTGCTCTCAATAAACCATCCAAACCAATTAAACCACCAGTCGCCGTTTACGTCCCTAAAACAGGACTTGGGAGGCCGCCACCAGTTCATGATCAGGAGATAATACCACCAACCCGAAGGGTGGATAAGCAGAGAGATAGGCGTGAATATCCTAGTGGTGGTGCCGTGAGATCAAGTCGGGAGGATAAGGGTAAGGACCTTGTTGTATATAATACGTTTGATGCTCTACACTTACTTGATGATGCAGATGAGATGTCACGGGGTCCTAATCATAGCAGCCCCATATGTGGTGATCCATGTTGAATGCAGCAATATGGAATGTACGTGGCCTGAACAAACGCGACCATCAGTTAGCAGTCAAAGACATCGTTGCTGAATTCAGGTTACAATTTCTTGGACTTCTTGAAACTCGAGTTCGTGGAAATAATGCATCTCTTATTCACTCTATCTTGCTACCCTAATGGAAATGGTTCACGGATTATGGATCGTCGGGTAATCGAGTTTGGATTGCCTGGGATGATAATTTTGTTGATGTTGATGTGGTTGAATGTGGTACTCAATTTTATCCACTGTCATGTTACTACTCGTGCACCTCATGAGACGATTGCTGTCACTGTTGTTTATGGAGCTATTGAAGTGGCTGAAAGAAGGGCTCTTTGGGGAACCCTGGAGACTAAAGCTACCCAATGTGTCGACATCCCATGGTTGGTTGGAGGGGACTTTTTTTTTTTGGGGTAAATGTAAGTTTCATTAAGTAAAAAAAAGTAGTACAGTACAACAATGTGATCATCAGTTGGTTTCTCCCTCGTCAGGCCAAGGGATACGCCATAGTCTATATAAATCTCGTGTACTGACTGACGTAGGTAAGCTAATGCTAAGGATTCGCTGTCTAATATCCTCAACTATCAATAATGCCATGGTGCTCGTTGTCCTCTCGGTGTGCTCAAATCGTCTCAAGTTTCTCTCCCTCCAAATGTGGTATACACATGCTGCTAATAGTGCTCGATAAGACATGTTAACAATGTGTTTACCTCTCCATTTCTGGGAAGCCCATTCAACATCCGTTTGCCAGTCTCTATTGGGCCAGGAAAATCGTACCATTCTTCGTATTGCTGCAAGACACTGTCGACTGAATCTGCACTGAAAAAATAGGTGTCCATGTGTCTCCATCGCTCCCTCGGTACATAGAATACAAGGGCCAAGGTGGGCTAACCACGGTTTGTCCGTCGTGGCCAATTTGCCAAGAATAGCAAGCCATAGGATGAATTAGTGACGTGGGATCTTCAGTGATCCCGAAAGTAGTGAAGACTTCATTCATTCATCTTATGGCTCGCAATCCTCGACAAACTACCTACCACGGATAAATCATGGCTATCCCACCTGGGGGTATGCATATTGTGCGATGAGAGAGCTACGGAATCTCGTTCACATTTATTCTTCCGATGCAGATTTAGTCGTCAGTGCCTCTTTGAGATTCGCAGATGGAATCGTTTTCACTGGCCCAACAGGGATTGGGCAACAGATATTGAATGGGCGACGCGGAAATGGAGAGGTAAGCACATTATTAATAGCGCTTACCGTACGCTACTTGCATCGTGTGTCTACCACATATGGAGGGAA
>NC_026147.1:22776243-22783633 GCF_000512975.1 Sesamum indicum
GAGGATTCTTAGTGTTGATTTAGCATCGTCAGTCAGTACACGAGCATTGTATAGATTATGGCGTATCCCTTGGGTTGAGGGAGAAACCATTTGATGATCACATGTTGTACTGTACCATTACTCTTTATTAATGAAATTTACATTTACCCAAAAAAAAAGTAGTGAAGACCAGCCTACTTTCGGTCCTGGGGGATCAATTAACCTATACAGAGCCTGAGATGTGAGATACCCCTGCTCAAATCTCCAGATGATACGGTCTTCCCCACCATGGATCATGGGCAATGAATGTGTGATTTCCAAACACTCAAAATCTGTGATAAGAGGCCACTGCCATTCTCCTCCACTAATCACTGTACTGAGTTTGGCTGATTCCTCTATTCCGAGTAGTCTCGGTCCCCGTGGGAATGTGTGAATAAGAGGGCCAAGATAATGCCACGGGTCCTGCCAAAGGTAGAATCTCCTCCCGTCTCTGATCTGATAGTCGACCATAGGCCGGAGGAAAACCCGTAGACGTAGAATTTTCCGCCAACTCCATGAGCCTCCATGCTCTTGAATCGTCCAAATGGAGGTGTCTCGTAACCGTCCCTGGTATAGCCATTCCACCCATATTGAGGTCCTATCGCACATAATGATATCACATAGTTTCTTCATCATTAATGCACGATTCAAGATAGGAATATCCTTGAATCCTAATCCTCCCTCATCCGTCGGTCGACATAGATCCTTCCATGCTACCTTTGCATAACCGGTAGTTGTTGTCCCCTTCCACAAGAATGTTCGCAGCCTCTTTTCAATTACATTTGTAACTTTCTTTGGCAAGATGAATGCCGATGCCCAATATAAACTCAGCGACATGAGTATAGATTTTATAATTTGCACCCTACCAGCATATGAAATAGCCATTCCCTCCCAACCAGCAATACGCTTATCAATTTTCAACAATAATGGATGAGAATCAGCGATCGTTAATCGAGAAGATAAAAGAGGCAATCCCAAGTACCTCATCGGTAAGACTCCCTCTTGAAACCCGAGTGTTGCCAGCATCTCCTCGCGTAATCCTTGTGCTGACCGTGAGATAATAAGATAGCTTTTCTGCACGTTCAGCCTGAGACCCGACCATTCAGCAAAGCGATCCAATCCAGTTTTCAAGATTCCAATAGAATTCATATCAGCTTTACAAAATAGCAGCAAATCATCAGCAAATCCCAACTGAAAAACCCTAGCTGTATCACATTTCCAATGGAAGGAAAATAATTCATCCTGGTCAATCAACTGTAGGAAACCCAAGTGAAGGACTTCCATCACAAGCACGAACAAGTATGGTGATAGAGGATCACCCTGTCGAAGCCCTCTGGCCCCCTTAAAGAAACCATGAGGTTTCCCATTCAGCCCAACAGAAAACGAGGGTGTTGTGACACACACCTCAATCCACTTCACGAAAGGAGAGGGGAACCCAAATAACTCCATCACAGCAATCATAAAGTCCCACTCCACCGTGTCATATGCCTTTCGAATGTCCACTTTCAAAGCACACCGGGGCGGTAGACGGGCCTGGTTGTATCCCGTAAACAGCTCCTGCGCCAGCATAATATTGTCTCCAATGCTTCGTCCGGGCACAAACGCTGCTTGGCATGGACTAATTAATTTGTCCAGTATCACACTCAACCGTTGGACAATGAGCTTGGCAATTATCTTATACAACACATTACAACAAGATATAGGACGAAACTCATTAACGGTCATAGGGGAATGTACCTTAGGTATAAGCGCCAAAAGTGTAGTATTTATCTGCTTCAAAAGCCGGCCCGTATTAAAGAAATCCAGCACTACCGAAGACACCTCATGCCCCACTATAGGCCATGCAGCTTTGAAAAAGCCCGATGAATACCCGTCCGGCCCCGGTGCCTTATCCTCATCAATGTCGAAAACCGCCTGTTTGACATCTGCTAGTGTGAATGGTACGAGTAAAGAGCTAGCATCCTCTTCACTCAATAGATGTCTAGCCCAAGGTCGCAAGAACCGAAGGTCTATCACAGCTCGTCTCCGTTCCCCACCTAGAAGTCTGTGATAGAATGTGACAAATTCATTGACTACTGCTCCTGGTTCTGTGTGAGTGTCTCCATGCTCATCATTAATTTGTAAGATTCTCCTTGCCGATCTCCTTAAAGCAATCTTACGAAAGAACACCCGGGAGCACTGGTCACCCCCCTTCATCCATTGCATTTTTGCTCGCTGTTGAAGCATAATCTGCTCAAGTTTGGCTGCTTTAGCTAGTACTAACCGGCAACAGGGTTCCAGCTGAAGGAATAGTTCATCCCGCCTGTTTAAAGTAACAAGCAATTGCGCCGTCTCAAGAAACCCTTTCGCCAACTGGACATTGTGTGATAAGTCCCCCTTTTTCCTCCTCTGCTCTCTAAACACCGGTTTAAGTGCTTTGAGTTTCCTAGTTACCGCATACATAGGCACCCCTATGATGTTATGCTGCCAAACCTGCTGCACACTGGGAATAAACTCTGGTGATAGGGCGAGGTAATTATCGAATCGAAACATACCTCCATAATGTTGTCGACTATCCCTGTATAGCACCATCGGTGAGTGATCTGAAGTACGTGGGGTAAGGCTAGTGTAAAATGAGGTCGAGAACCGATCCATCCATGTATCATTGATCAGCATTCGATCCAATCTTTTCCACAGATTCCGTGGATTAGCACTGCAATTATGCCACGTATACCATTCTCCCTGCATGGGTAATGGTAGTAATCCTGCGTTCTGGATACAAATATTAAACTCTTCCATAGCCATACGAATATCTCCTGATGCCCCACAAATTTCACTAAGATCACGCACTGCACTGAAATCCCCACCAACAAGCCACGGGATATCAATACATTGCATGGCTATAGTCTCCAAGGAATCCCATAACTCCCGCCTCTCGACCACCTCATTAGCGCCATAAATAACAATAATCGCAATAGACTCCTGAAGAGCCCGGAAATTAACATGATAGTGGATAAATTGTGTGCCACACTCAATAACATCGACATCAATAAAATTATCATCCCAAGCAATCCAAACACGATTACCAGTCAGTCCATAATCCACAAACCATTTCCATTGAGGTAATAAAAAGGCTTGAATATGCGAAACGTTATTAGTACGAACGCGAGTTTCAAGGAGACCAAGGAATTGTAACCTGAACTCGGCAACGATGTCTTTAACTGCCAGCTGATGGTCTCGTTTGTTCAGGCCACATACATTCCATACTGCTGCATTAAACATGGATCACCGGGTATGGGGCTGCTTTGCTTAGGACCCCGAATCAATTCTTCTGTATCTTCAAGTTGATGTAATGCATCAAAAGCATTATAGATGATAATTGCCTTTCCCCTGTCCTCACTACTTGGGCCAACAGTAACTTCACGACCCTCTCTTTGTGTTTCTACCTCTCGAGCAGGTCGAGGTATATCCCAGTCAGGCACAGGAGGTGGTTGGGAAGGTCCCTTTATAGGAACGTGTACGGAGACCGAAGGCTTAACTGGTTTGGGTGCCTTATTGATAGCACAGTCTTTTGCCGCGTGTCCTAGCGTCATACAACATGTGCATTCATATTCCACGTCTACTTTGCACGGTGTTTCACCTCCTTCCTCATCCGGTGCCATGATAATAATATGTTTATGTAGTTTTGAGTGCACATCCAGCATCACGCATACACGAGCGAAGTCCAGTCTCGTGCATGCTCTCGTAATCGCGTCCGGGTATAGTGGTTTGCCGATACCGCTGGCTACTATACTGAGTCCCTCCTCCGTCCATAGCTCAACTGGCAAGTGTCTCAACTTGATCCATACGGGAACCTGTGTATGTTTTGGTTTCCTCATCACCATCCCCGGTACCCATTTTTGTAGTACAATCGGTTGTCCTTGGAACAACCATGGTCCACCTTCTATGATTTCTTCCATATGTGCCACTGTCTTGAATTGGAAGAAGAAAAATCCGTGTATTGTGGCCGTGACCTCCCGAAGACCTGGCCACACTGATAAGGCAAATTCTTTCACATGATGATAGTATGGTCTTTTTCCGAGAAAATAACCAACTGCAGTGGTTCTCCAACGAGTAGATCCGTTGCGAATAGTATCAAGTGTGGGTCTCACAACCACTTCACCATTTTGTATTGTAGGAGCAACATATGAGAGTGTCTTCCGAGTAGAGTTATTGAAAGCATGCGTTATTTTGTCCTCAACTGTCAAATTCGGACAGGTATGCAGTGGTATATTCCCAACAAACAACCCGGTGGGAGTACTCGGTGGTGGAGGAGAAATCGAACGGATATGTGCCAGGTCATCACGAATCCCATGTGACACATCAGTAGAAGATGCTGGCATGATGTCATGTGCTGACTTAGGGCTGACATCAGCAGCTGACTTAGGGCTGACATCAGCAGATGAAGGGCTGACATCAGCAGAAGACCTAGGGCTGACATCATCAGTTGACAAAGGCCGCGCCACCTCACCTGCCACGTGAGAATCCATGTCAGCGCCAACCTTCCTCTCCAGTCGTCCGGTCGCCCTCTCGATTTACGGCAGCCCATCGGAATCTGGAGTTCTCATTTTTTCGGCATCAGATCTGCTGTTTTCCCCAAGAATTCCGGTCGTCTTCTCCGTTTTAGACGGCGGCACAAGACATCTAATGGCCTTTCCCAGTCCACGCACCAGTTCGGGTTCTTTTGGTTGCGCCACCGGCGGCGGAAAGCAGCGGTTTACAGCTGCTCGTCCGAATCGCTCGTTCCATTTGATTTTCAGTTCCTCCAAGGCCTTCATGGATTTTTCATCTCCAGCGTCCAAAACAGAGTGGGCAAGGAGTAAAAACTCATAAAAATTGAAAGGGCTTGAAGCCCGTCCGCCATTGTTACCGGTGGGAGGAGCGCCTCCAAACCCTAGGTTTGGCCGACGCTTAATATTATCATCCTCAGACCTCAGATTTCCTCCTGTTGCCATCAGATTGGTTCGATCTACCCTCTGTGAAGTATTGCTGCCATGGTTACGCCGTTAGACGCTTCATCTTCTTCGTCCAAATTTCTTGCAGAAAACCCTAGGTATGGCGGCACACTTGTAACCTCATTATCCGACGTCAAGATGCAACCTTTCTCCTTGGGCATTGATGTATCAACCCTGACAACTCCAAAACTGCCCTCGCCGGACGGAAAACCAGTCAGATTTGTCGTAGAATTGCCGCGCGCCTCTTCGGTTTTCGAAAACCCTAGTTTCAAAATCTGCGAGAAAGCCATTGATTTCTCCTTCAAACTTCCCGTGTTTGCCACTGAATCAATGCTGTTCTCTTCCCCAACGGTTAAGCTCTTAACTACCGGCGAAAATACGGCGTTGAATGCCGGAAAAACGAGATCCACCTGTTCGTCTTCTTTGTCACCGGAAACGGCCTGTTTCTCACCGGCGCCGGCTGGTT
Source organism: Sesamum indicum (assembly GCF_000512975.1). NCBI lineage: Eukaryota > Viridiplantae > Streptophyta > Magnoliopsida > Lamiales > Pedaliaceae > Sesamum > Sesamum indicum. Next base: position 22,781,701 of record NC_026147.1, read on the forward strand.
TTGGGCTGCCACGACCCTCCTCGATGTTCTCCTCGTCGGCCAGCCCATCTTCATCGTCAGCCAAGTCATCAGCCGCTTCGTGCATGGATTGGAAGTTAGTGTGTGTTTTGTGCGGTGTAGTAGTGTGTGAGAGAGAAGAGAGTGAATTTGGAGAGTCCATTCCAATATCACATGGGTTGGAGGGGACTTTAATGCAATGCGAGATCTAAGTGAAGTGTGTGGCACTTCCGGAGATATTCAAATAGCTATGGACGATTTTAATGCTTGTATTGAGAGTGCAGGATTACTCCCACTACCCATGCAGGGTGAATGGTTCACATGGCATAACCGCAGCGCGACACCCCGGAACCTGTGGAAAAGATTCGACCGTATGATGATAAATGATAGATGGATGGCTCGGTTCCCGAATGCATCTTATTCTACCCTCACCCCACGCACCTCAGACCACTCACCGATGGTGCTTAATGGGGATATACAACAACGATTTGGAGGTATGTTCCGATTCGATAATTACCTCGCCCATTCACCTGAGTTTATTGCCAGTGTGCAGAATATATGGCAGCACAACATTATTGGAACACCTATGTATTCTGTAACACGGAAGCTCAAAGCACTGAAATCGGTCTTTCAAGAACAACGGAGGTAAAGGATTTCTAGAAGCAGCACAGATACTTGTTAGCTCGAGTAGACGAGACGAACTATACATACAACTGGACACTGCTGCCGGCTTGTCTTGACCAAGGCAGCCAAAATGGAACAAACAATGTTACAACAACGAGCGAAAATGCAGTGGATGAAAGGAGGTGACCAATGCTCCCGGGTATTCTTCCGTAAGATTGCTCAAAGGAGATTGGCGAGGAGGATCTTACAGATCAATGATGATCATGGAGTCACCCATTCTGAACCAGAAGAAGTAATCAATGAGTTTGTCACATATTATCAAAACCTCCTAGGTGGGGAAAGACGACAAACTGTGATAGATCTTCGATTCCTCCAACCTTGGGCTCGACATGTATTGACTGTGGAAGAAGCTAGCTCTTTACTATTACCAATTACACCAGCGGATGTCAAACAGGTGGTTTTTGACATTGTAGAGGATAAGGCACCAGGTCCGGATGGGTATTCATCGGGCTTTTTCAAGGCTGCATGGCCTATAGTGGGGCAGGTCCGGATGGGTATTCATCGGGCTTTTTCAAGGCTGCATGGCCTATAGTGGGGCAGGAGGTGACTATGGGCAGTGATGGATTTCATTAATACACGCCGACTCCTAAAGCAGATCAATACCACCCTTTTGGCGCTTATACCAAAGGTACATGCCCCTATGACTGTCAGTGATTTCCGACCTATATCTTGCTGTAATGTGTTGTACAAAGTTATTGCAAAGATCATAGTCCAACGGTTAAGTGTGATACTGGACAAACTTATTAGTCCGGGGCAAGCGGCGTTTGTACCTGGAAGAAAATTAGGATACTCAATGTGGCCGGTGTCCGCTCAGTGTGTTCGAATCTTCTCAAATTTCTCTCCCTCCATATGTGGTAGACACACGATGCAAGTAGTGTACGGTAAGCGTTATAAATAATGTGCTTACCTCTCCATTTCCGCGTCGCCCATTCAATATCTGTTCCCCAATCCCTGTTAGGCCAGTGAAAACGAATCATTTTTCCTAAGCAAACTAGACCTATTCCAACTGGATTATTTGTTGGGAACATACCACTGCATGCTAGCCCTAATGCGATTGATGAAGATAAAATTGCCCGCGCGTTTAATAACTCATTCCGTAAAACGTTATCCTTTATTGCCCCAACGGTTCAAAATGGGGAAACTATAGTCCGGCCGTCCTTGGACACAGTACGTGATGGATCCAAACGTTGGAAAACTACGGCTGTCGGATATTTTCTGGGGAAAAAGCCGTATTATCATCATCTGAAGGAAT
>NC_026147.1:22783662-22784298 GCF_000512975.1 Sesamum indicum
ACAGCGACAACTAATGGATTCTATTTCTTCCAATTTAAAACACTCATTGATATGGAAGACGTGATCGAAGGGGGACCTTGGTTGTTCCAAGGACAACCAATAGTTTTGCAAAAGTGGGAACCAGGTATGGCCATGAGAGCATGCACGAGATTGGACTACTGAGGGATTGAGTACGGTCGCTAGTGGAGTGGGTAAACCTCTTTACCCGGATGCAATAACGAGAGCATGCACGAGATTGGATTTCGCTCGTGTATGTGTGATGATTGATATAGCACATACGTTGACAAAACATATCATAGTCATGACACCAGATGAAAATGGAGGGGAAACACCTTGTAAAGTCGACGTTGAGTACGAATGGCTACCTCCAAAATGCACAAACTGTATGACTTTGGGGCACATGGCAAAGGACTGTCGACAAAACATATCATAGTCATGACACCAGATGAAAATGGAGGAGAAACACCTTGTAAAGTCGACGTTGAGTACGAATGGCTACCTCCAAAATGCACAAACTGTATGACTTTGGGGCACATGGCAAAGGACAATCCACTGAACAAACCACACAAACCGAGTAAACCACCAGTAGCTGTGTATGTGGCAAAAACAAACATTCCTCTACCACAACCAAACAAT
>NC_026147.1:22784393-22791320 GCF_000512975.1 Sesamum indicum
TATAATGCCTTTGATACTTTGCAATTAATTGATGACGCAGGTGAATCCTCGAGGGGTCCTAACACAAGCAGCCCCATTAATCATGACCCATGTTGAACCTTGCCGTGTGGAATGTCCGTGGGCTGAATAAACGAGACCATCAGCTTGCATTAAAGGACCTTGTCTCAGAATTCAAGTTACATTTCTTGGGCATACTTGAAACGCATGTTCAACTGAATAATATTATGCATATACAGTCCTATTTGCTCCCTCAATGGAAGTGGTTTACTGAATATAATTCCATTGGAAACCGTATATGGCTAGCGTGGGATGAAAATTTTATTGATGTCCATATTCTTGACCTGGGGGAACAATTCGTGCACTGTCGTATCACTAGTAAAGCTGTTAATGAATCTGTTATTGCTACTGTTGTTTATGGTGCAACTGAGGTGATTGACCGTCGGATTTTGTGGACTGCACTTGAAACACTCGCCCAACAGTGCTCAAACGTCCCGTGGTTGGTGGGAGGGGACTTTAATGCAGTACGAGACCTTAACGAGGTATGTGGCATTTCAGGAGATATAAGGATGGCCACAGCAGAATTTAATACCGGTATTCTGGAGGCGGGCCTGATTCCACTTCCAATGCAAGGTGAATGGTTTACATGGCATAATTACAGTACAACTGCGTGGAGTTTATGGAAGCGGTTGGATCGGATCCTTATTAACGATTGTTGGCTGGCAAGGTTCCCTACCTCATCCTATCACAGTCTTACAACACAGACATCTGACCACTCGCCACTGGTTCTACATGGGGATTCACAACAACTTAATGGAGGTATGTTTCGATTTGATAACTATCTGGCCCTTTCACCTGAATTCATTCCCAATGTACAGAGCATTTGGCATCATGAGGTTGTTGGTATACCTATGTACGCTGTGACACGTAAACTGAAGGCACTTAAATCGGTCTTCCGACTACAGAGGAGGAATAAGGGGGATTTAACGCTGAATGTCCAATTAGCCAAAGGTTTTCTCGATGAGGCACAACAATTGGTGAGCTTTGACAGACAGAATGAGCTCTACTTACTACTGGAACATTGCTGTCGAATCGTATATGCTAAAGCGGCAAAACTCGAACAAATTATGCTGCAGCAAAGAGCTAAGATGCAGTGGATGAAAGACGGAGACCAATGTTCCAGGGTTTTCTTTCGTAAGATTGCTCAGAGACGAGTAATGAGGAGAATCCTGCAGATCAATGATGAGAATGGTACCACACACACGGATCAAGGGGAGGTCGCCCATGAGTTTGCCTCATACTATCAGAACCTTTTAGGAGGTACCAGACGACGGTTGACAGTGGATATTCGATACCTTAGACCATGGGCGAGGCACTGTATTATTGATGAGGAAGCTAGCCACTTACTTCTACCAGTATCGCCGAATGATGTGAAGCAAGCAATGTTTGATATCGCTGAAGACAAGGCGCCGGGACCTGATGGTTACTCGTCAGGGTTTTTTAAGGCAGCTTGGCCTGTGATAGGAGAAGAAGTAACGAGGGCGGTTCTGGATTTCTTTTCCACCGGAAAACTACTGAAACAGATCAACTCCACAATTTTGGCTCTAATACCAAAGGTACACACTCCTATGTCGGTTAATGATTTTAGACCGATTTCATGCTGCAATGTTTTATACAAGATCATTGCGAAACTACTTGTTCAGAGACTTAGTGTTTTGCTAGACAAGATTATTAGCCCCTGTCAGACAGCTTTTATTCCGGGAAGAAGCATTGGGGACAACATTATGTTAGCCCAGGAACTATTCTCAGGCTATAACCAGATGCGCCTACCTCCCAGATGCGCGCTTAAAGTGGATATCAGGAAGGCCTATGATACAGTGGAGTGGGACTTCTTGTTAGCAGTTTTGCAGTTGTTCGGATTCCCACCTAAGTTCACAAGGTGGATCGAGGAGTGTATTTCCACGACATCATTCTCAATTGGTCTCAATGGAAAACCTCATGGGTTCTTTACTGGAGCGAGAGGATTACGACAGGGAGACCCACTATCGCCTTATCTGTTTGTCCTCGTTATGGAAGCTTTACATTTGGAATTACTGCAACGAATTGAGCAGGACATGCAATTCACCTATCATTTGAAGTGTGAGAGTTCCAAGATTTTCCAGATGGGATTTGCAGATGACCTACTTCTTTTCTGTCGAGCTGACTTTGATTCCATCAGAGTCTTCAAGGAGGGATTGGACTGGTTTGCGGAGGTGTCGGGCCTTAGGCTGAATGTTCAAAAAAGCCACTTAATCATATCCCGTTCGGCTCAAGAATTGAAAGATCAGATGTTGGAGATTTTGGGCTTCCAAGAGGGGCATCTACCGATGAGGTATCTACGCCAAGGTAGCCTGGAAAGATGTGTGTCGACCGACAGATGAGGGGGGACTCGGGTTCAAGGACATCTCTACCTTGAATCGCGCATTAATGAGCAAGAAATTATGTGATGTTATCCGGTGTGACAGGACATCCATCTGGGTTCAATGGCTTTACCAAGACCGATTACGGGACACATCAATTTGGACTGTCCGTGAGCATGGAGGTTCTTGGGGATGGCGGAAAATACTCAGGCTCCGTCCTTTTCTTCGTTCTATCGTGGATTACCAGATTGGAAATGGAGATAGATTCTTTGTTTGGCAGGACCCGTGGCATCACTTGGGTCCACTTATTGAGCGGTTCCCTCGTGGACCACGCCATCTTAGACTTGAAGAATCAGCTAAGCTCAGCTCTGTGATTTCAGCAGGAGAGTGGCAATGGCCTACCATCACGGACTTCGAATGTTTGGAGATCACACATAACCTACCGCTTATTCTTGGAGGTGAGGATCGGGTGGTGTGGAGATGTGACGAAGGGAAACCTACTACTCAGGCCCTCTACCGATTATTTGGCCCCCCCGAGCCGAAAGTAGGATGGTCTTCACTACTTTCGGGATCCTTGAAGATTCCTCGTCATTCGTTCATCTTATGGCTCGCAATCCTTGGCAAACTACCTACCACGGACAAATCATGGCTATCTCACCTGGGGGTATGCATATTGTGCGATGAGGGAGCTACAGAATCTCATTGTCATTTATTCTTCCAATGCAGATTTAGTCGTCAATGCCTTTTTGAGATTCGCAGATGGATTCGTTTTCACTGGCCTAACAGGGATTGGGGAACAGATATTGAATGGGCGACGCGGAAATGGAGAGGTAAGCACATTATTTATAACGCTTACCGTACACTACTTGCATCGAGTGTCTACCACATATGGAGGGAGAGAAATTTGAGAAAATTTGAACACACTGAGCGGACACCGGCCACATTGAGTATCCTAATTGTCGATGACATCAGACAGAGGATTCTTAGGATTGATTTAACTTCGTTAGTCAGTACACGAGCATTGTATAGATTATGGCGTATCCTTGGGTTGAGGGAGAAACCATTTGATGATCACATGTTGTACTGTACCATTACTCTTTATTAATGAAATTTGAGGGAGAAACCATTTGATGATCACATGTTGTACTGTACCATTACTCTTTATTAATGAAATTTACATTTATTTACCCAAAAAAAAAAGAAAACGAATCCATCTGCGAATCTCAAAAAGGCATTGACGACTAAATCTGCATTGGAAGAATAAATGTGAATGAGATTTTGTAGCTCCCTCATCGCACAATATGCATACCCCCAGGTGAGATAGCCATGATTTGTCCGTGGTAGGTAGTTTGCCAAGGATTGCGAGCCATAAGATGAACGAATGACGAGGAATCTTCAAGGATCCCGAAAGTAGTGAAGACCATCCTACTTTCGGCTCGGGGGGGTCAAATAATCGGTAGAGGGTCTGAGTAGTAGGTTTCCCTTCGTCACATCTCCACACCACCCGATCCTCACCTCCAAGAATAAGCGGTAGGTTATGTGTGATCTCCAAACATTCGAAGTCCGTGATGGTAGGCCATTGCCACTCTCCTGCTGAAATCACCAAACTGAGTTTTGCAGATTTTTCAAGTCTAAGATGACGTGGACCACGAGGGAACCGCTCAATAAGTGGACCCAAGTGATGCCATGGGTCCTGCCAAACAAAGAATCTGTCTCCATTTCCAATCTGATAATCCACGAGGAGCAAAGAAAAGGACGGAGCCTGAGCATTTTCCGCCATCCCCAAGAACCTCCATGTTCACGGACAGTCCAAATTGATGTGTCCCGTAATCGGTCTTGGTAAAGCCATTGGACCCAAATGGATGTCCTGTCACACTGGATAACATCACATAATTTCTTGCTCATTAATGCGCGATTCAAGGTAGAGATGTCCTTGAACCCGAGTCCCCCCTCATCTGTCGGTCGACATACATCTTTCCAGGCTACCTTGGCGTAGCCACTAGATGTCGCACCCTTCCATAGAAAATTCCTCAACCTCTTCTCAATTTCATTGATAACTTTTTTAGGTAGTATGAATGCAGATACCCAATATAAGCTCAATGTCGAAAGTACGGATTTGATGATTTGTACCCGCCCAGCATATGATAACGAAATCCCTTCCCATCTAGTAATGCATGCATCGATTTTTGAAATAAGAGGCTGACAGTCAGAGATAGACAGTCTAGAAGAGATTAAGGGGAGACCCAGATACCTCATCGGTAGATGCCCCTCTTGGAAGCCCAAAATCTCCAACATCTGATCTTTCAATTCTTGAGCCGAACGGGATATGATTAAGTGGCTTTTTTGAACATTCAGCCTAAGGCCCGACACCTCCGCAAACCAGTCCAATCCCTCCTTGAAGACTCTGATGGAATCAAAGTCAGCTCGACAGAAAAGAAGTAGGTCATCTGCAAATCCCATCTGGAAAATCTTGGAACTCTCACACTTCAAATATTAGGTGAATTGCATGTCCTGCTCAATTCGTTGCAGGAATTCCAAATGTAAAGCTTCCATAACGAGGACAAACAGATAAGGCGATAGTGGGTCTCCCTGTCGTAATCCTCTCGCTCCAGTAAAGAACCCATGAAGTTTTCCATTGAGACCAATTGAGAATGATGTCGTGGAAATACACTCCTCGATCTACCTTGTGAACTTAGGTGGGAATCCGAACAACTGCAAAACTGCTAACAAGAAGTCCCACTCCACTGTATCATAGGCCTTCCTGATATCCACTTTAAGCGCGCATCTAGGAGGTAGGCGCATCTGGTTATAGCCTGAGAATAGTTCCTGGGCTAACATAATGTTGTCCCCAATGCTTCTTCCCGGAGTAAAAGCTGTCTGACAGGGGCTAATAATCTTGTCTAGCAAAACACTAAGTCTCTGAACAAGTAGTTTCGCAATGATCTTGTAATAAACATTGCAGCATGAAATCGGTCTAAAATCATTAACCGACATAGGAGTGTGTACCTTTGGTATTAGAGCCAAAATTGTGGAGTTGATCTGTTTCAGTAGTTTTCCGGTGGAAAAGAAATCCAGAACCGCCCTCGTTACTTCTTCTCCTATCACAGGCCAAGCTGCCTTAAAAAACCCTGACGAGTAACCATCAGGTCCCGGCGCCTTGTCTTCAGCGATATCAAACACTGCTTGCTTCACATCATTCGCCGATACTGGTAGAAGTAAGTAGCTAGCTTCCTCATCAGTAATACAGTGCCTCGCCCATGGTCTAAGGTATCGAATATCCACTGTCAATCGTCGTCTAGTACCTCCTAAAAGGTTCTGATAGTATGAGGCAAACTCATGGGCGACCTCCCCTTTTTCCGTGTATGTGGTACCATTCTCATCATTGATCTGCAGGATTCTCCTCATTACTCGTCTCTGAGCAATCTTACGAAAGAAAACCCTGGAACATTGGTCTCCGTCTTTCATCCACTGCATCTTAGCTCTTTGCTGCAGCATAATTTGTTCGAGTTTTGCCGCTTTAGCATATACGATTCGACAGCAATGTTCCAGTAGTAAGTAGAGCTCATTCTGTCTGTCAAAGCTCACCAATTGTTGTGCCTCATCGAGAAAACCTTTGGCTAATTGGACATTCAGCGTTAAATCCCCCTTATTCCTCCTCTGTAGTCGGAAGACCGGTTTAAGTGCCTTTAGTTTACGTGTCACAGCGTACATAGGTATACCAACAACCTCATGATGCCAAATGCTCTGTACATTGGGAATGAATTCAGGTGAAAGGGCCAGATAGTTATCAAATCGAAACATACCTCCATTAAGTTGTTGTGTATCCCCATGTAGAACCAGTGGCGAGTGGTCAGATGTCCGTGGTGTAAGACTATGATAGGATGAGGTAGGGAACCTTGCCAGCCAACAATCGTTAATAAGGATCCGATCCAACCGCTTCCATAAACTCCGCGCGGTTGTACTGCAATTATGCCATGTAAACCATTCACCTTGCATTGGAAGTGGAATCAGGCCCGCCTCCAGAATTCCGGTATTAAATTCTGCTGTGGCCATCCTTATATCTCCTGAAATGCCACATACCTCGTTAAGGTCTCGTACTGCATTAAAGTCCCCTCCCACCAACCACGGGACGTCTGAGCACTGTTGGGCGAGTGTTTCCAGTGCAGTCCACAAAATCCGACGGTCAATCACCTCAGTTGCACCATAAACAACAGTAGCAATAACAGATTCATTAACAGCTTTACTAGTGATACGACAGTGCACGAATTGTTCCCCCAGTTCAAGAATATGGACATCAATAAAATTCTCATCCCACGCTAGCCATATACGGTTTCCAATGGAATTATAATCAGTAAACCACTTCCATTGAGGGAGCAAATAGGACTGTATATGCATAATATTATTCAGTTGAACACGCGTTTCAAGTATGCCCAAGAAATGTAACCTGAATTTTGAGACAAGGTCCTTTAATGCAAGCTGATGGTCTCGTTTATTCAGCCCACGGACATTCCACACGGCAAGGTTCAACATG
>NC_026147.1:22791452-22816550 GCF_000512975.1 Sesamum indicum
TTCTCGCTCCTCACGTCTCGGTATGTCAACCATTGTCGGTCTCATCGATTTTCTGCTCTTTTCATTGTTTGGTTGTGGTAGAGGAATGTTTGTTTTTGCCACATACACAGCTACTGGTGGTTTACTCGGTTTGTGTGGTTTGTTCAGTGGACAGTCCTTTGTCATGTGCCCCAAAGTCATACAGTTTGTGCATTTTGGAGGTAGCCATTCATACTCAATGTCGACTTTACAAGGTGTTTCTCCTCCATTTTCATCTGGTGTCATGACTATGATATGTTTTGTCAACGTATGTGCTATATCAATCATCACACATACACGAGCGAAATCCAATCTTGTGCATGCTCTCGTTATTGCATCCGGGTAAAGAGGTTTACCCACTCCACTAGCGACCGTACTCAATCCCTCAGTAGTCCAATATTCCATAGGAAGGTGTCTGAGTTTAATCCAAACAGGTACATGCTTGTGTTGGTGCTTTCTCATGGCCATACCTGGTTTCCACTTTTGCAAAACTATTGGTTGTCCTTGGAACAACCAAGGTCCCCCTTCGATCACGTCTTCCATATGAATGAGTGTTTTAAATTGGAAGAAAAAGAATCCATTAGTTGTCGCTGTGACCTCTCTTAGTGCTGGCCACATCGAATGAGCGTATTCCTTCAGATGATGATAATACGGCTTTTTCCCCAGAAAATATCCGACAGCCGTAGTTTTCCAACGTTTGGATCCATCACGTACTGTGTCCAAGGACGGCCGGACTATAGTTTCCCCGTTTTGAACCGTTGGAGCAATAAAGGATAACGTTTTACGGGACGAGTTATTAAACGCGCGGGCAATTTTATCTTCATCAATCGCATTAGGGCTAGCATGTAGTGGTATGTTCCCAACAAATAATCCGGTCGGTATAGGTCTAGTTTGCTTAGGAAAAATTCTGCAATTTTTCATATTATTGATGACTTCACAGCTGACATCATCAGGGCTTACATCATGGCTGACATCATTAGGGCTTACATCATGGCTGACATCATCAGGGCTTACATCATGGCTGACATCATCAGGGCATGCATCATGACTGACATCATCAGGGCTTGCATCATGGCTGACATCAGCAGTGTATTCAACGAATTCGGCTGCTGCATCACCCATCTTCATCTCCACGTCATCTGCTGCGTCAACGCTGACATCAGCCCTACTAGGGCTGACGTCATCAACTCGGTCCAAAACATCCCCCATGTCAACCCCATGCTCCTCCACCTCAGCACCTACTTTTCCCACGGAGGCAACCACGTCAGCAACACAGTGCACGTCACAGTTCGCCGTAAGTCCAAGAGTCGCCGGCGTCAATCTGTTCTCTTCATTTCTGTGCAAATCCACCGGCGGATTTGCAGCAATTATCCTACCACGCACAGCCTGTCGAAGATGGAAGGTCGCTGCCATGCTTCCAGCCCCTGAACTCGTCGTCTTTGTCACTGTACGTCTCCGGCAGGCGTTTCTCAAATCGCGGGCAAACGGATGTTCGTCAAGCTTCAAACACTCCGCCGGCAACCGCGACTTCGCGATCCCAAATCGAACCTCCCAACGTCGTTTCAGATCCTTTAGCGCAGCCATGGCCTGGGTGTCACCATGGTCGACCACTTTGTTAGCAAGGACGAGGAATTCCTCAAGATTGAAGTCGCTTGGAGAAGATGACCGATTTCCGCCATTATTGGCGGCGCAAAGCTTTGATTCTAGATCTGTCTTTTCCCCGGCCAAACATCCGTCTTCCTTCCTCAAAAACAATCCTTCCACCCCCACAGACCTTGGGCTGCCATGGGTATGCAAAAAATCGCCGTTGGTCACCGGACTAGTGGAGCCCGACCCTTCATCTTCCATGGCGAGGAGGCGTTTTTCTCCATTAAAACCAGCGAACTTTCTCGTTCTTGGCTCCTCTTCAGCTTCATCAGTATTTCCGACGTCCTCAGACGCCTCACCGCCGCCTCCCAACTCGCCGGCCGGCGAGAATATAGAGATAGGGCTAGTGTGTGTTTTTGGTGGTGTATTAATGTGTGTGAGAGAAGATAGATATTTTGGAGAGTCCATTTTTTTAGAGAGAGAATTTTTGCATTGTGTTTTTATGAGGTATGTGTTACTACACCCGCATTTTCTTTTGCGCTGAATGGGAAACCTCATGGCTTCTTTCCTATCTATTTGTGCTTGTAATGGAGGTCCTTTTTTTTTTTTGGTAAAAGTAAGTTTCATTGAGTAAAAATGGTACAGTACAACAATATGGTCCCCAAATGGTTTATCCCTCGACAGGCCCACGGATTCGCTATAATCGAAATAAAGCACGTGTACTGACTGATCTAGCGAGTGAGATGCTATGGATTCGCTGTCTAATGTCCTCAATGATCAGTAATGCTATGGTAGTAGGCGTCCTCTCGGTGTGATCGAATCGTCTCAGGTTTCTTTCCTTCCAAATGTGGTATACACATGCTGCAAGGAGTGCTCTATAAGTTTCTTTCCTTCCAAATGTGGTATACACATGCTGCAAGGAGTGCTCTATAAGACATGTTGATTATGTGTTTACCCCTCCATCTCTGTGAAGCCCATGTAATGTCATCCTTCCACTCTCTATTGGGCCATAAGAACCGTATCGTTCTTCGATTTCCGTGAAACATCTTCGACTAAATCTGCATTGGAAGAATAAATGTACATGTGTCTCTGTCAGTCCTTCATTGCATAGGATACATGGGCCAAGGTGAGCAAGCCATGGTTTATCAGTCGTAGCCAACTTTTCTTAGATGGAAAGCCATAGAATAAATATGTGGCGTGGGATTTTGAGTGATCCCGAAAGTAGTGAAGACCAGCCTACTTTCGGTTCTGGTGGGTCAAATAACTCATAGATAGCCTGTGCTGTTGGTCGATCATTCTCAAATCTCCAAATTATACGGTTTCCCCTCCAAAAATAGTGGGTAGTACATGTGTGATCTCCAAACACTCAATATCCGTGATAATGGGCCACTGCCATACTCCTTCATGAATCACCGTGCTTAGTCTGGATGACTCATCAAGTCCAAGAATCCTCGGTCCTCGTGGGAAGGTGTTGCAAAGAGGGCCAAGGTGGTGCCATGGATCCTGCCACAAGAAGAAATTCCTCCCATCTCCAATTCGGTAGTCTACCATGGTTCGGAGAAACATCCGTAATCGAAGGATTTTCCTCCATCCCCATGAGCCGCCATGGTCTGTAATCGTCCATACAGAGGTGTGTTTACAGCCACTCAACCCAAATCGATGTCCTGTCGCATCTAATGACATCACATAGTTTTTTTGTCATCAATGCACGGTTCAAGGTACTGATATCCTTGAATCCAAGTCCTCCCTCCTCCTTAGGTCGGCATATATCTTTCCACGCAACCATGGCATATCCACTATTCGTCGTTCCCTTCCACAAGAGAGCTCGCAACCTTTTCTCAATTTCATTAATAACTTTCTTTGGTAATATAAATGCCGATGCCCAGTAAATACTCAGTGATATAAGTACAGATTTAATAATTTGTACTCTACCACATCTCCAATCCGGTAGTCTACCATGGTTCGGAGGAACATCCGTAATCGAAGGATTTTCCTCCATCCCCATGAGCCGCCATGGTCCGTAATCGTCCATATAGAGGTGTGTTGTAGACGTCCCTGGTACAGCCATTCAACCCAAATCGATGTCCTGTCGCATCTAATGACATCACATAGTTTTTTTGTCATCAATGCACGGTTCAAGGTACTGATATTCTTGAATCCAAGTCCTCCCTCCTCCTTAGGTCGGCATATATCTTTCCACGCAACCTTGGCATAGCCGCTGTTCGTCGTTCCCTTCCACAAGAAAGCTCGCAACTTTTGTTCAATTTCATTAATAACTTTCTTTGGTAATATAAATGCCGATGCTCAATAAAGACTCAGTGATATAAGTACAGATTTAATAATTTGTACTCTACCAGCATAAGATATAGTGGTACCTTCCCATCCAGTGATCCGTTTGTCAATCTTCAGTAATAGTGGACGGCAATATACAATAGTTAGTCGAGACGATATATGTGGTAACCCCACATACATCATTGGAAGAACCCCTTCCTGAAATCCGAGTAGTGCCAACATCTCCTCACGCAATGCTTACACTGAGCGTGATATAATCAAGTGGCTTTTCTGTACGTTCAGTCTAAGACCCGACCATTCGGCAAAACGATCCAGACCTGCTTTAAAGATTCTTAGAGAGTCCATATCAGCACGGCAAAATAATATCACATCATTAGCAAACAGTTTGTCCATTATCACACTCAACCTTTGGACAATGAGCTATGCAATGATCTTATAAATCACTTTACAGCATGCTATGGGTCGAAAATCACTAACCGTCATAGGGGAATGTACTTTTGGAAGGAGCGCCAACAGTGTAGTATTTATCTGCTTCAGAAGTCGGCCTGTACGAAAGAAGTCCAGTACTGCCGAAGTCACCTCTTGTCCAACTATAGGCCATGCTGCTTTAAAGAAGCCCGATGAGTATCCGTCCGGGCCTGGGGCCTTGTCCTCATGAATGTCAAAAACCGCCTGTTTGACATCTGCTGGTGTGAACGGTAACAGTAAAGTGGTAGATTCCTCATTACTCAAAATGTGCCTAGCCCACGGTCTATGAGTTTGAATATCAACACCTGTTCGTCGTCTGTCTCCCACTAGTAGGTTCTGGTAATATGTGACAAACTCATTAATAACTTCTTCTGGATCAGTGTGAGTGGATCCCTGGTCATCGTTGATCTGGAATATCCTTCTTGCTGATCTTCGTTGGGCAATCTTCCGAAAGAACACTCGGGAGCACTGATCACCTCCCTTCATCCACTGCATTTTCGCTCGTTGTTGTAGCATAATTTGTTCCAATTTTGTTGCTTTGGCCAATACGAGTCAACAGCAGTGTTCTAGTTGAATGTATAGCTCATCTCGCCGTCTTGAGCTTACAAGTAGTTGTGCTGCTTCAAGAAACCCCTTTGCCATTTGGACATTGTGCGAGAGATCCCCCTTATTCCTCCTTTGCTCTCGCAAAGCTTTGAGTTTGCGTGTCACAGCATACATAGGTGTACCCATAATGTTATGTTGCCATATATTCTGCACACTAGGAATAAACTCAGGTAAGCGAGCGAGGTAGTTATCGAATCGGAACATACCTCCATATTGTTGTTGTCGGTCTTCATATAGTACCATCGGTGAGTGGTCTGAAGTGCGTGGTGTAAGGACCGAGTAGAATGCGTTAGGGAATCGTGCCATCCATCTATCATTTATCAACATGCGGTCCAGTCTTTTCCAGAGGTTCCGGGGTGTCGCACTGTGGTTGTGCCATGTGTACCACTCTCCCTGCATGGGTAGTGGTAGTAATCCTGTATTCTGAATGACTGCATTAAAGTCTTCCATAGCTGTTCGGATATCCCCTGATGTGCCACATACTTCACTGAGGTCGCGAACTGCATTAAAATCCCCTCCAATCAACCATGGGATATCAACACACTGTATAGCTAAATTGTCCAGGGCACTCCATAATTCTCTCCTATCAACCACCTCAGTGGCTCCATAAGTGATAGTAACAGCAACTGTTTCATTTCATGTATTGATAGTAACAAGACAGTGTATAAATTGCGTTCCACATTCCACCACAACAACATCAATAAAACTATCATTCCATGCAATCCACACGCGATTACCAGAAGATCCATAATCCACATACCATTTCCATTGGGGTAATAGAAAAGATTGAATTTGAGCTGCATTAATACGTACACGAGTTTCAAGGAGACCAAGGAATTGTAACCTGAAATCAGCAACTATGTCTTTGACTGCCATCTGATGGTCTCGTTTGTTCAGGCCACGAACATTCCATATTGTTGCATTCAACATGGATCACTAGGTATGGGGCTGCTATGCTTAGGATCTGTATCATCCAATAGGTGAAGTGCATCAAAAGTGTTGTATATAACAAGCGCCTTACCCCTCTCCTCACGACTTGGGCCGATTGTATCTCTAGTGTACTCACGTCCCTCTCTCTTCTTTTCTTCCACTGGAGATGGTGGTGGTCTACTCTTGTTCCGATCAGTCATATGTAGCGGCCGGGATGGTATATTAGTAGTATCTTCTTCCTCCCTAGGGTGGCTCCGATTCCGTTCAGGCCTTGTTGGTTCTTGGAGCGTCCCCACTTTAGGTACATATACAACAATCGGTGGTTTAGCTGGTTTTGGT
The DNA here is from genome assembly GCF_000512975.1 of Sesamum indicum. Taxonomy (NCBI): domain Eukaryota; kingdom Viridiplantae; phylum Streptophyta; class Magnoliopsida; order Lamiales; family Pedaliaceae; genus Sesamum; species Sesamum indicum. Next base: position 22,797,693 of record NC_026147.1, read on the forward strand.
TTGTTGAGAACACAATCTTTAGCAGAGTGTCCCAATGTCATACAACTCTTGCATTTCTGTGGTAGCCATTCGTACTCAACGTTTACTTTACAAGGTGATTCTCCTCTGTCCTCATCCGGATTCATAATTGAGGTCCTACAACTGGGACTATTGCAACTGATTAACCAGGATGAGTTATTTTCCTTCCATTGGAAATGTGCCACAGCCAGAGTTTTTCAGTTGGGGTTTGCAGATGATGTATTGTTATTCTGCCATGCTGATATGGACTCAATTAGAGTCTTTAAGACAGGACTGGATCGGTTTGCTGAATGGTCGGGGCTCAGGCTGAATGAACATAAAAGCCACCTTATTATCTCACGATCAGCACAAGGATTGCGTGAGGAGATGATGACAGTACTTGGTTTTCAAGAAGGGGTCTTACCGATGAAGTATTTGGGAGTACCGCTTATATCTTCTCGATTAACTATCTCGGATTGTCGCCCTTTATTATTAAAAATAGATAAACGTAGTGTTGGTTGGGAGGGTATTTCTCTGTCTTATGCAGGTAGGGTACAAATTATCAAATCTGTACTCATGGCGCTGAGTTTATACTGGGCATCGGCATTCATCCTACCGAAGAAAGTTATTAATGAAATTGAGAAACGGCTGCGAACTTTCCTGTGGAAGGGGACGACAACCAGTGGCCACCCCAAGGTTGCATGGAAAGATCTTTGTCGACCGAAGGATGAGGGAGGATTGGGATTCAAGGATATTTGTAGTCTAAATCGTGCATTAATGACAAAGAAACTCTGTGATGTAATCAGATGCGACAGGACCTCGATTTGGGTTGAATGGGGAACGGGGGCGGCTCATGGGGATGGCGAAAAATTCTCCGATTACGAAATTTCCTCCGGACTATGGTGGACTACCAGATTGGTGACGGGAGGAGATTCTACTTGTGGCAGGCCCGTGGTATCACCTTGGTCCTCTAAACACCACATTCCCACGAGGACCAAGATTACTCGGTTTAGAGGAGTCATCTAGAGGCCGCCCATTACAGACTTTGAATGCTTGGAAATCACACATACCTTACCTACTATACATGGAGAGGAGGACTGCATTATTTGAAGGTTCGAGCATGGGCAACCTACAACCCACGCGCTGTTATTTGACCCACCAGGACCGAAAGTAGACTGGTCTTCACTACTTTCGGGATCTCTCAAGATTCCACGACATCTATTCATCTTATGGCTTGCTATCCAATGCAAGTTGGCCACGACGGACAAACCATGGCTTGCCCATCTTGGCCCTTGTGCTTTATGCGACGAAGGAGCGATAAAAACACATGGACACCTATTCTTTCAGTGCAGATTTAGTCGACAGTGTCTCACAGCAATTCGGAGAGAGATACGGTTTTCTTGGCCCAATGGTGACTCGATGGGCTTCACGAAAATGGAGGGGTAAACACATTATCAATATGTCCTATCGTGCATTATTAGCAGCATGTGTTTACCACATTTGGAAGGAGAGAAATCTTAGACGATTCGAGCACACCCAGAGAACACCCAATACCGTGGCACTACTGATAGTCGAGGACATCAGACAACGGATTCTCAGCACTTCATTACCTAGATTAGTCAGTACTCGAGCTTTATATAGACTATAGCATATCCCTTGGCCTATCGAGGGAGAAACCAACTGATCATCGTATTGTTGTACTGTACCATTATTTTTATTTTTTTGGGTAAGTGTAATTTTCATTAAAAAAAAAGAGAGAAGTATAGTACAACAATGTCCCTCATTAGGCGCTTCCCTCGACAGGCCAAGGGATACGCCACAGTCTATACAAGGCAAATGTGCTATTAGAGCTAGGTAGCTTAATACTGAGTATACGTTGCCGAACATCTTCTACTATTTAGTTGGCCACTACACTCTGGGGTCTCTCCTCGTGCTCAAAACGTCTCAGGTTCCTCTCCCTCCAAATATGGTATACACACGATCATAGCAGGCATCGGTAGGATATATTGATGATGTGCTTCCCACGCCATTTTCTTGCACTCCATTCAACATCTCTGACCCAATCCCTATTAGGCCACTGGAATCGTACAATGCGCCGAATACTACTGAGGCATCTTCTACTAAATCTGCAGTGGAAAAACAGGTGGTTATGTGACTCCACCATGTCTTCATTGCACAGCACGCAGCACCCAAGATGGGAAAGCCATGGTTTATCCGTCGTTGCTAGCTTCTCCAGGATAGCTAGCCAAAGGATAAACAAATGTCGCGGGATCTTCAAAGAACTCGAAAGTAGTGATATCCAACCTACTTTCGGTCCTGCTGGTATCATAGCCCGATAGAACTCCTAGGTAGTGGGTTTCCCACTCGAACCCTTCCATATAATACGATTTGTACCCCCATGGATTCGAGGCAGCACGTGTGTAATCTCCACGCATTCCATGTCCGTAATCAATGGCCAGTGCCAATGGCCCTCATAGATAACCGAGCTCAACATGGTAGACTCATTCAATCCCAGATTGTTGGGTCCCCCCGGAAATCTATCAAGGAGGGGCCCAAGGTGATGCCAGGGATCCTTCCATAAGAAAACATCTCTTCCATCACCAATACGATATTCCACCACTGAGCGTAACCAGCCTCTCAACCTCAACATTTTTCTCCATCCCGATATTCCACCACTGAGCGTAACCAGCCTCTCAACCTCAACATTTTTCTCCATCCCCATGGTCCACGATTGTCCGGGATAGTCCATATCGAATCATCTCGTAGTCTGCCATGCCGCAGCCACTCGACCCAGATACAAGTCCTATCACATCGGATGACTTCACAGAGCTTTTTGCACATCAATGCTCGATTAAGAGTTCCCATATCCTTAAGGCCAAGGACTCCCTCCTCCTTTGGTTTGCAAATCTCCTTCCATGCAACTTTAGGGTATCCACTATTTCCCGTACCTCTCCATAAGAAAGCTCGCAATCGCTTCTCAATGTTTTTAATGACCCCTTTTGGCAAAATAAATGCCGAAGCCCAATAGACACCCATAGCCACAAGAACAGACTTGATGATTTGTACCCTGCCGGCATATGACAGTGCCAATCCCTCCTAACCATTGATATGTGTATCGATCTTACTCAGTAATGGTTGGCAGTCGGCGATAGATAATCGAGAAGAGATCAATGGTAGACCCAAATACCACATCGGTAAGTGGCCTTCCTGAAACCCCAACACCGCAAGCATCTCCTCTCGTACATTCTGGGCTGATCGGGATATGATGATGTGGCTTTTTTCAATATTGAGGCGTAACCCCGACCAATCAGCAAATCTATCTAATCTGGACTTGAAGACCCGAACAGATTCAGTATTAGCCCGGCAGAATAGGAGTAAGTCATCAGCGAACCCCAATTGGAAGATTCTAAGATCGTCACACTTCCAATGGAATGCGAAGTTCATGTCCTGCTCGATCAGCTGTAGTATTCCCATGTGTAGGATCTCCATCACAAGGACAAGAGATATGGCGATAAGGGTCGCCCTGTCGAAGTCCTCTGGCACCCGCAAAATATCCATGTGGCTTTACCGAAAAGGAAGGTCAGCTGATACACTCCTCAACCCATCGTCTGAAAATCTCTGGGAAACCGAATAGCTGAAGCACCGATAGCAAGAAATCCCACTCGACAGTGTCATACGCTTTCTGAATATCAACTTTCAAAGCACATCTCGATGGGAGTTGGGCCTGATTGTAACGAGTGAAGAGTTCCTGTGCTAACATAACATTGTCCCCTATGCTCCGGCCAGGGACAAACGCTGCCTGGCAGGGGCTGATAATCTTGTCCAATATCACACTCAATTTTTGGACAATAAGTTTAGCAATGATTTTATAAAGTACGTTACAGCAAGAGATAGGGCGAAAATCCGCAACAGATGTGCGAGAGTGTACCTAGGAGATAACCATCAATAATGTGCTATTAATCTGCTTATGAAGCTTCCCCGTAGAGAAGAACTCCAGTACTGCCTTCGTTATCTCCTGTCCCACCACCGGCCAGGCGTTTTTATAGAATCCTGATGAATACCCATCAGGTCTAGGTGCTCTATCCTCGCCGATGTCAAAAACAGCTTTTTTGATATCCTCTGTACCATTATTTTTACTTAATGAAACTTACATTTACCAAAAAAAAAAAAGGTCTAGTACCGCCTTTGTAACTTCCTGTCCCACCACTGGCCAGGCTGCTTTAAAGAAGCCAGATGAATACCCATCAGGTCCTGGAGCCTTATCTTCTGCAATGTCAAAAACAGCTTGCTTCACATCATCCGGAGTAAAAGCCGAAATAAGATGGCTAGCCTCCTCATTGGAAAGAATATGTCTAGCCCACGGGTCTGAGAAACCAATATCCATCATTATCTGTCGTCTGTTACCGCCCAAAAGGTTTTGGTAGTAACGGACAAACTCATTGATAATCTCTCCTGGTTCTGTGTGGCTTGTCCCATAATCATCATTAATCTGCAATATCCTCCTCACCACTCTTCTCTAGGCAATTTTACGAAAGAAAATTCGGGAGCATTGGTAACCTCCCTTCATTCACTGCATTTTGGCTCTCTGTTGCAACATGATTTGTTCCAGTTTTACCGCTTTCGCATATACTAGTCGGCAGCAGTGTTCTAGTTGTAAAAGTGCCTCATTTTGTCTATCAACGCTCACCAACTGTTGCGCCTCATCAAGAAATCCTTTGGCTAAGTGAACATTGAGTGTCAGATCCCCCTTCTTTCTCCTTTGTTCACTGAAAACTGACTTCAATGCTTTAAGTTTACGTGTTACCGCAAACATAGGAACCCCAATGATTGTATGCTGCCAAATATTCTGTACACTGGGGATAAATTCAGGTGAGTGTGTTAGGTAGTTGTCAAATCGAAACATACCTCCGCCTATTTGATGTTGATGTTGCCTGTCCCCATGTATTACTAGCGGCGAATGGTCCAAAGTCCGCGGCAATAGGCTATGATAACTCGAGGAAGGAAATCTCGCAAGCCATCTATCATTAATGAGGATCCGATCCAGCCTCTTCCATAGACTCCGGGAGCTCGTACTGCAATTATGCCAGGTATACCATTCACCCTGCATAGGCAATGGTATTAACCCCGCCTCTTGAATAGCAGCATTGGATTCTTCCATGGCCATCCTTATATCACCAGAGACTCCACACACCTCATTCATTTCTCGGACTGCATTGAAATCCCCCCCACCAACCAGGGATCATCCGTTTGCTCCCGAGCTAATGTTTCCAAAGTAGTCCATAAGCTCCTACGATCAATCATCTCAGATGCACCATAAACAACGGTGATATTGAGGGATTCATTATCAGCCCTATTAGTGACGCGAAAATGCAAAAACTGATTCCCCAATTCAATAATATGCACATCAACAACATTTTCATCCCACGCTACCCATATACGATTACCCACAGATGCATAATCAACAAACCATTTCCAATGAGGGAGCAAAAACGACCGAATATGCATAACATTGTTAAAACGAACACGAGTTTCTAAGATCCCATAAAATGTAACCTGTATTCGGAGACAAGGTCCTTTACTGCGAGCTGATGGTCTCTCTTATTCAGCCCCCGGACGTTCCACACCGCGAGGTTCAACATGGATACTACTAGAGGGGCTGCATGTGTTAGGACCCCTAGTAGTCTCTTCTGCATCGTCAATTAAATTCAAAGCATCAAATGGATTATAAATAATCACTTCCTTACCCTTCTCCTTGTGATATGAGGTTTCACATTTATCGTGTTCAACACCATCATCTCCTCTAGTGACATCATTCACCTCAACCATAGTCTCGCGTTACTTTTGTCTTTCCTTGGGGGCTGGTGGGTGGAGGATGTTGGTTTTTGGTACATACACTTGTACCGGGGGCTTTGTTTGTTTCGGAGGTTTAGTCGATGTACACTCCTTCACCGAGTGACCCAATGTCATGCATCCTGTGCATTTAGGGGGAAGCCATTCATACTCGATATCAATCTTACATGGGGTTTCCCCGCCATCTTCATCTGGCGTTATTGTAATAATATGCTTTTGTAATTTCTGAGTAATGTCAATCATCACGCATACACGAGCGAAATCCAGTCTCGTGCATGCCCTCGTTATCGCATCAGGGTATAGAGGTTTACCCACACCGCTTGCAACAATACTCAGTCCTTCTGTCATCCAGAATTCCATTAGAAGGTGTCGTAATTTTTTCCAGACAGGCACTTGTGTATGCTTCATCTTTCTCATAGCATGCCCGGTTTCCATTTTTGCAATACAATTGGCTGTCCCTGAAATAGCCATGGACCCCCTTCAATGACGTCCTCCATATCAATTTCCGTTTTAAATTGGAAAAAGAAATAGCCATGGACCCCCTTCAATGACGTCCTCCATATCAATTTCCGTTTTAAATTGGAAAAAAAAGAAATCATTAGCAGTTGCTGTGACCTCTCGAAGTGCCGGCCGAACCGAATGTGCAAACTCCTTCAAGTGGTAATAATATGGCCGTTTTCCCATAAACTAACCCACGGCCGTGGCCTTCCATCTTTTGGATCCTTCACGCACCGTATCAATTGTAGGGCGAACTACAACCTCCCCATTTTGCGTCGTTGGGGCAATGAAAGATAGCGTTTTACGGGACGAATTGTTGAACACATCAGCAATATTATCATTATTAATCACATTAGAGTTAGCGTGTAATGAAATGTTCCCAACAAACAAAGGAATGGGTGCTAATTTTGTACCAATATTGCAGTTCTTTTTTTTTTCCTGCAGCGCTGATGTCATCACATAAGTCAGCAGTGATGTCATCATCAGAGTCATCGCCCACATAAGCAGCATAGTCAGCGCCCACATCAGCAGCAGAGTCAGTGCCCACGTCAGCAGTTGCAGCAGCAGATTTTTCCTCATTGCTGTGTGATGGAAACGCACCTTCTCCATGAATCACTGGCCGGATTTCTGTAGATCTGGTCGGAACATTAACAGACCCTGAACCAGCACCTCCGTTCATCTTTTCCGCCGCAGTCCGGCCACTAATATCGCCGGTAATGTGCATTCTCACCGGTAGAATTCTAGTTCTAACCGCAGCTCTGTTTTCAATTGACTTTTCCCCAAGTACCGAAGGGAAATTGTTTCTCAAGGCCTGGCACATCCCTCTTACCAGTGGCGGCTCCGTTAACGTTGTCGTTGCCGGAAAACTTTTCGCAGTAGCTTCCTTTCCAAATCGCGTCTCCCATTTCGTTTTCAACTCCTCAAGTGCCGTCAAAGAGTCGTGGTCTTCGGCATCTATAACGATGTGGGCTAACTTGATAAACTCAGCCATATTAAATGAACCTTCTCGCCGTCCACCATTGTTGGTCGTCATTGGTGCACCGCCAAACCCTAGTTTTGGGCGGCGCACCAAATCTCCACCATTTTCTGTCAAGTTCGAAGCTTTATCCATTGGCATGGCTTCTCCTTCATCAGAGACCCCTAATCGATCGTCAGTCATGCCTAGAAAAGTCAGAGACGCTTCATCTTCCACGGGCGTCGTTTCATCTTCACGGGCGGCGCAAAACCCTAATTCTGAGAGTGACGAACCAGGGCCTAAATCAAGTGATTTTCTGTCCAGAATGATTCTCTTGCCATCCTCATCACCATGCCAGCATAGGAGAGTATCAGAATCGCCATCAATCTCCGCGATCCGAGACTCCATCAATGGCGGATTTGCGGGTTCTATTTGAATATCATGTATTTCGCCGGAAATTTGCCCAAGCCGGACTGTCTCTTGCCGGAAACCATCACCATCAACCCCCTCGTCGTCGGCCGGAGCCCCATCCTCGTCGCCGGCCGTTGGTGAAATTGCAAGGGCATATGTGTGTGTTTTTGGATGTGTGTTAGTGTGTGTGTGTAGAGAGAGAATTTTTTGAGTCCATTTTTTTGACCTTTTTGAAAGATAGCGTTTTACCGGACGAATTGCTCCAGGCTCTTTTCCCCGAACACTCTCTCCGCGCTCTTCGTCTTTCCTCGATGGAGTCTTAGTTTCATCTTGTTTAAGCGGGTGAGAAGTATGGTTGCCCAAATCAACCTACCCACCTGAGCATGCGACTCAAGGAATTTCGTATGGAAAGGAAGGGGTTGTTTCCGCAAAAGGTCTTAGTGTCCCAGTTCATTCGAATTCGATCCGTGGATCATAAATGAGCGTAGCTTTACTGACCTCGCACCGAACTCTAAGCGCTAGTTGAACCTTCTTCGGTCTCTTCCAGCGGCGGGCTTACCTTTCTTTTTATTAGTATTGAATTCATGTCATTGTCGGGCATCATCCTTGTTAGAAAAGGAAGAACAAAACCCTCTTTATGGGAGGGGAAGGTCATATACTTTTAGGAAGAATTTACCGGATTTACTAAACTACGGATGGACTGATCTAAAGAGCGGAGACTTGATTCGATATTTAGAGTTGCTTGCTATAGGTTAGGACTTCTATCGTGCTATTCTATAGATAGTCTATAGATAGGTAGGCTAGAAAGACAAGGGATCTCTCTCGCTATGGATAGTTGCTGCGAGAAGCTTCTGCCAAGGGCAATAATACTTTCAGGGGGAGTCAATTCTTTTTTATCTCATTTGAGAAAAGGCTGATTTGGGTAATCAACGACCATAGGTTTCGGCAGCTTAAGCTTAGGTTCACACTCCTTCTCATAAGCATGGGAAGTTAGGTCAAGGAGGAAAAGTTTTTCTTTAGAAAAGATCCTGAGCATTCCAGGGGCTATATGTGTTCATTGGTGAAGAAGCTGACGGAAGTGTGGGAGAAAGAAGGAGATGTCACCTTCTTAAAGGAGGATTTTGCTAGCAGAGGCGAGGTTACTAAGGACTGAAAGTTTTATGAAATCGAAGATCCAGATCTTGGAGGTTAGTAATCAACCAGTTGAGGAAGAGGTCAATTACATCGAGCCTTAGCCTCCTGGGGCAAGTGGGAGCGACACACTGAATGAACCAACTCCAATGGAGCAGGATCAAGAAGAAGTTAAGCTACGTCAAAGTGAGCGTGGTAGAATCCCTCGTCGTCGATTTGAGATTGAATTGGGCTTGGTCCGATGGCTGTTCTCCACTAACTTTACGACTAGACGTTCTACTGGGCTAGCGGAACAAGGTAGGTAAACAAGATAAGAAGCTAAGGGACTTTCTGGAACTAGGACAGAGGGAAGCCCCGCTGATTCAAACATAGGAACGAAGACTTTGACTTGCTAGCTGGGACTTTAGGTTGGGTAGTAGAGTTCTCGTCTGCTTAATCGCTAGCCTCTCTTGCTTTACGTTGGAGGGAACTTTAAAGGGATGAACGCGCTAGCGCGAAAGCCTAAAGCTAACGGAGCTTTTGAGTTTTCTTGCTCGTTGGGATTCTTGAAGGAGTAATCAATAGGAGTCAATCAAAGACTAGAAAGAGTTGTGGTTGGTTGTTGACCAACGGAGAACATGGGACTTTTGAATTAGAAAGCCATATATAGAGAGTGCTTTTATCTTATCAACCAAGCAAGCTCTTGTTGCGCTTAAGCCAGGAAGGAAGCGACCAGCTTTCTTTGGCTTTACATGATAGTGAGCACCTTTTCAATCCTCTTTTCCAGAAAATCCCAATTCCACAAGGTAAGACGCCGGGATTACTATTATGGTTATGTTAGAGATGGTGTTAATCTAAATTTCTTGTCCGAGATTTATCACCACATTGGCCTACTTGGGGTGGAAAGCCCACACTTTCAAGCCTTACTATCTTTGATCTAATTATTTTTATTAAAACATAGCAGCATTCTCCGACTATCCATTTCTCTTTTTTTTCTCATCATGGAACCCAGAGCCAGATAGCCAAGAAAGAAGCCTATCGAAGTTAAGCAAGCTTACCTGACTTGAAGGTATCAATCATTCAATGCTCGGATTCAGCCAAGGCAGCATCAAAGCCCCTATATAGTAATACGTAAAAGGCTTGTCACTGGGGAGATCCAGTAATATAGGAAGTGTCCGTAAGTGGTAGCTTAAGGGCTGTCTACCGGCTCCAAGCCGTGTAAGAAAGTGAGACTGGCCTGGTGAAGGAGGTGGGTGATCGTAGCCATCGAAGTTAGAGTCCCCGGCTCCATTCCTTTTCAAAGAGAAGTCCGGGTGTGCGGGCAATCTCTTTTTAGTTCTCCTCACCCGCTCGAAGAGACCGGCTATGATCTCTCTTTATTTCTTGAAAGCCATTCAGTAAGGGCTTGCCCTCCTTTTGCTTTTGGGAAGGAATCGGGGAGTGAAGACTTTGATTCAATCAACTAGTAGGAGCTCGGAATAAAAACCTCGGTAGCTGTGAAATGGCGTTAGTGTTGAAGTCTTCAAGTAAAGAATCTTGGCTCTCCTAGCTACACATTCATCATATATATATAAAAGAATATGCCACACTGTCCTTTCCTTGCGTGGGATATCTTTACTAGGGTAATCAAGGGTCGATGTAATTGAGAACCTGTGGTGGGAATATCGTCCTTGTGCTAACCGGTCCGGTCTCTGAAAGAAGGTGCAAAAGAGACAAGAGCTACTCAAGCAGCATCGACTAAGGGAACTTGGCCACGAATGTTGCATTCACCGGGACACTTCAGAGACCTTCTTTTATCAAATTCAATTGTTGGGAAATAGTCGAATCTTCCTCTTTCGAAAGCCGTGCTAGGGATAAGAATGCTGCTAAGTCGTTTTCTGGGTGATCATCCCTTTACGAAAGAACATCTTATTACCATATTTAGCGTAAGTGCTGTGAAGAGATAGGTCGAGCGAAGGAAGAAATCGAAATGCTTGACCCTTACCTAGCTCACTCGTGCCATTTTCTTCTTTTTCATGATTCAATGACAAAAAGTCGACGTGAGGCACTATTCCGGTTGGATTCTCCAACTTTTGCAAATAAACCCCTCCATCCAGACATCTCACTTGGAATGCAAAGCATTCTTTTCGATCTTGTACCCTATGTAGACAGCTGGAAGAGTAAGGTTGACCGTCGGATTTTGTGGACTACACTGGAGACATTCGCACAGCAGTGCTCAGACGTCCCGTGGCTGGTGGGAGGGGACTTTAATGCAGTACGAGAACTTAATGAGGTATGTGGCATTTCAGGAGATATAAGGATGGCCATAGAAGAATTTAACAGCGGAATTCTGGAGGCGGGCCTGATCCCACTTCCAATGCAAGGTGAATGGTTCACATGGCATAATTGCAGTACAACCGCGCGGAGTTTATGGAAGCGGTTGGATCGGATCCTAATTAATGATTGTTGGCTGGCAAGGTTCCCTATCTCACCCTATCATAGCCTTACACCACGGACGTCTGACCACTCGCCACTGGTTCTACATGGGGATACACAACAACATAATGGAGGGGTTATGTTTCGATTTGATAACTATCTGGCCCTTTCACCTGATTTCATTCCCAATGTGCAGAACATTTGGCATCATGAGGTTGTTGGTATACCTATGTATGCCGTGACCCGTAAACTGAAGGCACTTAAACCGGTCTTCCGACTACAGAGGAGGAATAAGGGGGATTTGACTCTGAACGTCCAATTAGCAAAAAGTTTTCTCGATGAGGCACAACAATTGGTGAGCTCTGACAGACAAAATGAGCTCTACTTACTCCTGGAACATTGCTGTCAAATAATTTATGCTAAAGCGGCAAAACTCGAACAAATTATGTTGCAACAAAGAGCTAAGATGCAGTGGATGAAAGATGGAGACCAATGTTCCCGGGTTTTCTTTCGTAAGATCGCTCAGAGACGAGTATGAGGAGAATCTTACAGATCAATGATGAGAATGGTACCACACACACGGATCAAGGGGAGGTCGCCCATGAGTTTGTCTCATACTTTCTGAACCTTTCAGGAGGTACAGACGACAGTTGACAGTGGATATTCGATACCTTAGACCATGGCGAGGCACTGTATTACTGATGAGGAAGCTAGCCACTTACTGCTACCATTCTCACCGGATGATGTGAAGCAAGCAGTGTTTGATATCGCTGAAGACAAAGCGCCGGGACCTGATGGTTACTCGTCAGGGTTTTTCAAAGCGGCTTGGCCTGTGGTGGGGGAAGAAGTAACGAGGGCGGTTACTGTATTACTGATGAGGAAGCTAGCCACTTACTGCTACCATTCTCACCGGATGATGTGAAGCAAGCAGTGTTTGATATCGCTGAAGACAAAGCGCCGGGACCTGATGGTTACTCGTCAGGGTTTTTCAAAGCGGCTTGGCCTGTGGTGGGGGAAGAAGTAACGAGGGCGGTTCTGGACTTCTTTACTACCGAAAAACTACTAAAACAGATCAACTCCACGATTTTGACTCTAATACCAAAGGTACGCACTCCTATGTCGGTTAATGATTTTAGACCGATTTCATGCTGCAATGTTTTATACAAGATCATTGCAAAACTACTTGTTCAGAGACTGAGTAGCTTGCTAGACAAGATTATTAGCCCCTGTCAGACAGCTTTTATTCCGGGAAGAAGCATTGGTGACAACATTATGCTAGCCCAGGAACTATTCTCAGGCTATAACCAGATGTGCCTACCTCCCAGATGCGCGCTTAAAGTGGATATCAGAAATGCCTATGATACGGTGGAATGAGACTTCTTGTTAGCAGTTTTGCAGTTATTCGAATTCCCAACTAAGTTCACAAGGTGGATCGAGGAGTGTGTTTCCACGACATCATTCTCGATTGGTCTCTATGGAAAACCTCATGGGTTCTTTACTGGAGCAAGAGGATTACGACAGGGAGACCCACTATCGCCTTACCTGTTTGTTCTTGTTATGGAAGCTTTACATTTGGGATTCCTGCAACGAATTGAGTAGGACATGCAATTCACCTATCATTTGAAGTGTGAGAGTTCCAAGGTTTTTCAGTTGGGATTTGTAGATGACCTACTTCTTTTCTGTCGAGCTGACTTTGATTCCGTCAGAGTCTTCAAGGAGGGATTGGACTGGTTTGCGGAGGAAAGATCAGATGTTGGAGATTTTGGGCTTCCAAGAGGGGCATCTACCGATGAGGTATCTGGGTCTCCCCTTTATCTCTTCTAGACTGTCTATCTCTGACTGTGAGCCTCTTATTTAAAAAATCGATGCATGCATTACTGGATGGGAAGGGATTTCGTTATCATATGCTGGACGGGTACAAATCATCAAATCCGTACTTTCGACATTGAGCTTATACTGGGTATCTGCATTCATATTACCTAAAAAAGTTATCAATGAAATTGAGAAGAGGTTGAGGAATTTTCTATGGAAGGGTACGACGTCTAGTGGCTACGCCAAGGTAGCCTGGAAAGATGTGTGTCGACCGACAGATGAGGGGGGACTTGGGTTCAAGGACATCTCTACCTTGAATCGCGCATTAATGAGCAAGAAATTATGTGATGGTATCCGGTGTGACAGGACATCCATCTGGGTTCAATGACTTTACCAAGGCCGGTTACGGGACATATCAATTTGGACTGTCCGTGAACATGGAGGTTCTTGGGGATGGCGGAAAATATTCAGGCTCCATCCTTTTCTTCGCTCTATCATGGATTACCAGATTGGAAATGGAGGTAGATTCTTTGTTTGGCAGGACCCGTGGCATCACTTGGGTCCACTTATTGAGCGGTTCCCTCGTGGTCCACGCCATCTTAGACTTGAAGAATCAGCTAAGCTCAGTTCTGTGATTTCGGCAGGAGAGTGGCAATGGCCTACCATCACGGACTTCGAATGTTTGGAGATCACACATAACCTACCGCTTATTCTTGGAGGTGAGGATCGGGTGGTGTGGAGATGTGACGAAGGGAAACCTACTACTCAGGCCCTCTACCGATTATTTGATCCCCCCGAGCCGAAAGTAGGATGGTCTTCACTACTTTCGGGCTCCTTGAAGATTCCTCGTCATTCATTCATCTTATGGCTCGTAATCCTCGGCAAACTACCTACCACGGACAAATCATGGCTATCCCACCTGGGGGTATGCATATTGTGCGATGAGGGAGCTATGGAATCTCATTCACATTTATTCTTCCGATGCAGATTTAGTCATCAGCGCCTCTTTGAGATTCGTAGATGGATTCGTTTTCACTGGCCCAACAGGGATTGGGGAACAGATATTGTATGGGCAACGCGAAAATGGAGAGGTAAGCATATTATTAATAGCGCTTAGCGTACACTACTTGCATCGTGTGTCTACCACATATGGAGGGAGAGAAACTTGAGGAGATTTGAACACACTGAGCGGACACCCCACATATGGAGGGAGAGAAACTTGAGGAGATTTGAACACACTGAGCGGACACCGGCCACTTTGAGTATCCGAATTGTCGATGATGTCAGACAGAGGAATCTTAGCGTTGATTTAACTTCGTCAGTCAGTACACGAGCATTGTATAGATTATGGCGTATCCCTTGGGTTGAGGGAGAAACCATTTGATGATCACATGTTGTACTGTACTATTACTCTTTATTAATGAAATTTACATTTACCCAAAAAAAAGGTGTCGCAGTTTTATCCAGACAGGCACTTGTGTATGCTTCAACTTTCTCATAGCCATACCCGGTTCCCACTTTTGCAGCACAATTGGTTGGCCCTGAAATAGCCATGGCCCCCCTTCTATGACCTCCTCCATATCGATTTCCGTTTTAAATTGGAAGAAAAAGAAGGCATTAGCAGTTGTTGTGACCTCTCGTAGCGCCGGCCAAATCGAATGGGCAAACTCCTTTAAGTGGTGATAGTACGGCCGCTTAACCATAAAGTATCCCACTGCCGTAGATTTCCATCGTTTGGCTCCGTCACACACCGTATGAAGTGAAGGGCGAACTACAACCTCCCCATTTTGCTTCGTTGGGGCAATGAAAGATAGCGTTTTCCTGGACGAATTGTTGAATGCATCAGCAATTTTATCATTAACAATCCCATTAGAACCAGTGTCATGCGGAATGTTCCCAATAAACAAGGGAACTGGTGTCAATTTATCCTTCAAGTTGCTATTTTTTTCCCCCATAAAATTGGTGACATCAGCCCTAGGATGGATGACATCAGCCCTAGCATCATGGATGACATCAGCCCTTGCATCATGGATGACATCACGGATATTGGCCCATATGGCTTGCCATCCAAGAAAAGTTGGCTACGACTGATAAACCATGGCTTGCTCACCTTGGACCATGTATCCTATGCAATGAAGGACTGACAGAGACACATGCACATTTATTCTTCCAATGCAGATTTAGTCAAAGATGTTTCACGGAAATTCGAAGAACGATACGGTTCTTATGGCCCAATAGAGAGTGGAAGGATGACATTACATGGGCTTCACAAAGATGGAGGGGTAAACACATAATCAATATGTCTATAGAGCACTCCTTGCAGCATGTGTATACCACATTTGGAAGGAAAGAAACCTGAGATGATTCGATCACACCAAGAGGACGCCTACTACCATAGCATTACTGATCATTGAGGACATTAGACAGCGAATCCATAGCATCTCACTATCTAGATCAGTCAGTACACGTGCTTTATTTCGATTATGGCGAATCCCTTGGCCTGTCGAGGGATAAACCATTTGGGGACCATATTGTTGTACTGTACCATTTTTACTCAATGAAACTTACTTTTACCAAAAAAAAAGAAAGGAATCGATCTCTCTTTCGTTTAAGACTAGTTACAGCGGGTTAGCGGAATCGTAAACCAAAGAAATTTGCCTGTGGAAGGAGAAAGGCCCATCTTTCTCTATAGTACGAAGCACTCGTAGCACTTGCTGGGATCAATTCTTGGATCACTGAGAGGCATTCTAACAACTTATTCTCTTTCGAAAAACCTAATCTTACAAAGAAACTATGATATACTAAAAATAGAAAAAAGATGCTAACAGAAGAGAGTAGGCAAAGAAAAGACGATCAAGTGGGAAAGACTGACTCTTCAAGAGAGATGGAAGGCTTTCCAGTCCAGAAATCCCATAGATTCCCCTAGCTACCGTGCCAACAAAGTAACTGAATTGATAGTTCCCAAAGCTCCCGTCGCCTCCAACGGTCGGATCTGAAATCACGATTTCAGCTCTCAAACGCCCACCTTTCTCCGTCGTCGGTCCATCTACGCCCAAAGGAACGCTTGGGCTACCCTCAGCCGGCGGAAAAGCGGCCGTTTCAGCCGGCAGCGGAAAACCCGACCACTCATCTTCAACACGCACAGCTTGGTTTCCAACCCTTCGTCCATGGTTGTTCGTTCGACAGCAAGCCACTGTTCCGTCACCGTCACTATCCGCCGGAGCTTCGCCGGCGGTCTCCCCGTCGCCGGCCGGAAGTGAGGAAGATGAAGCATTTGAAAGTGAAAAACTAGAGAGAGAATTTTTAGAGAGAATTTTTTGCCTCCATTTTTAACGTTTGGGTGAAGTTTTGTCAGGTCTCATTTCTTTGAACCTGAGGGAGGAGTGGTATTTGAGTTAAGGGGCTTTCCTTTGATAGTGGATGTCTTAGTGCCTCTTCGACTTCCTAATCATGGTAGAAATGCCCTAGCAAGAAAACTCCTGCGCGAAAGCCGTTGCGCGTTAGGCTAAGCGCATCCGTTTTCTTGCTGGAGCAACGCCTTTGTTTGCCCGAAGACTCCTTCTAAAGAGAGTGACCCACTTATGCGAGTCTTAAGCGCAATCTCGTGTCACAATTAGACCTTATTCATATGCGGAAAAAAGTGAACAAACTCTACTTCTTTTATGAGTATGAGGCGAAGGTCTCGCAATTTCATCCCTGGAGTCGAGGATAACAACTCTTAGGACTGCAGCAACTGGAACTTCCACTGCCTAGAATCCAACTATAACAGAAACTGGATTGACCTTGCCAACTAAAATGAAAAAGGAACAAGAACTTGAATTGGATCTAAAACAGCCATCGATGCATAAGATTAGACCTTATCTAGCTCACTAGAAGTATAAAGCCAGGCCGA
This sequence comes from Sesamum indicum, assembly GCF_000512975.1. Classification (NCBI taxonomy): domain Eukaryota; kingdom Viridiplantae; phylum Streptophyta; class Magnoliopsida; order Lamiales; family Pedaliaceae; genus Sesamum; species Sesamum indicum. The sequence goes on from NC_026147.1 coordinate 22,814,633, forward strand.
AGGACAGCAACTTTCTAATAAGGTGCGTAAGATAGAGTTGAATGAGAAGAGCTTTATCCTGCATTGCGGAAGAACAACTCTCAATTTCTTCCTGCCTTACACGCTTAACAAGAAGGACTTACAACTCACTTCCTCACAGCTTGCATTCTATGCCATCTTCCTTCTACTCAAGAGATGCCCCTGCCCTTTCGATCTGAAATCCCTGTAGTCAAGCAAGCTAAGGCTTGTACCGCTATTCATAGAGTAATTGTTCTATCAGAATAGAATGTGATTGCCTGAAAGCGATTCCAGGAGAGCCTAGCATAGACTTGTGATGAAATCGCTTACCCCTTATTCTCTGCATGCTAAGGCTCAGTCTTTCTATATATTCTAGTTACCCATTCTTCTCCTCTAGGCTAACTTAACTCACTTTCATCACTACCCCCTGGAATGTGCCTATTCACTATTCCTCTTTCATGATAAGTGAGAAAAAATATCATACTCATTCGATCTTAAAGGCCATCCTCAAGGTATGAAACGTCAAGTAAAGCATATCTTTCGCAGCTCCAATCATTTCATACCTTACCTTCTTGCCAAAGCGCTTTACCCAAAAGAGAATCAGGAACATCGGATGTCCGTTTTATGAACGCATGTCGTGACTTTCTTCTTCAATACTTCTAGTATAGTGTAAGGTACCCTCATTGAGTTGAGTGAAGAAGATGCTTCGGTTACGCTTCCTAATAATCAACATCTGTCTTTGCACCAGAACGAGGGTCGATGTAATTAAGCTCTGACTTCGGGATAGCTGCTTCATAACCAAGATCTTTCAAGGAAGAACCGGGAATGCTTTAAGCAGTCCTTTTTCTTTGAACAGCAGAAAAGCATTATACCTCGGATGAGGAGTAGTTTAAACTAGAAGTCAAGGTTCGATGAAATTTCTTTCCTTCCGGTTGACTCAGATGCGATTCCATTAGTCTCTTGTTTAGCAAAGAACTATTAACGATGCGAGGAATAGCTAGCTAAAGTAGCCAGGGGAATCCCCCAAGGCTAAGGCATCGGTTGACTTTGTTCACTTTAATGAGTTAGCAGGCTTAGAAGAGATTAGCGCTTTGGGAAAGATTGTTTTCACGAGCTTATGTCAGCCTATCCTGCAGTGACTCCGGATGAGTGAGACTAGCGCATGCCTCTGAGACTGAGATGAGTGCCAAAGAGTTAGAATTAGCTGCTTCAGTCCCTATACCAGCGAACTACGTACTTTCCCTTGCGTCACAGGTATGTAACTCGCTCTAGACGAACGTGGGCTTACTTTCAAAGAGTGGTTAGGACTTAGCCTTTGACTGTTACCAACTCGGGGTTGAACCCAATAACTTCTATTCTGAGTGAGAAGCGAGAACATTCAAGCGGAGAGAGATTGTTCCCAGCATGGGTTCTTTGCTAGCAATTCCCCTCGAGCTAGCCTAAGAGCTAAGGGGAGGACTTATTTGTTTTCTTATTTCAAAAATCGATGCACGCATTACTGGATGGGAAGGGATTTCGTTATCATATGCTGGGCAGGTACAAATCATCAAATCCGTAATTTCGACATTGAGCTTATACTGGGTATCTGCATTCGTACTACCTAAAAAAGTTATCAATGAAATTGAGAAGAGGTTGAGGAATTTTCTATGGAAGGGTACGACGTCTAGTGGCTACGCCAAGGTAGCCTGGAAAGATGTGTGTCGACCGACAGATGAGGGGGGACTCGGGTTCAAGGACATCTCTACCTTGAATCGCGCATTAATGAGCAAGAAATTATGTGATGTTATCCGGTGTGACAGGACATCCATCTGGGTTCAATGGCTTTACCAAGACCGATTACGGGACACATCAATTTGGACTGTCCGTGAACATGGAGGTTCTTGGGGATGGCGGAAAATGCTCAGGCTCCGTCCTTTTCTTC
>NC_026147.1:22816989-22837108 GCF_000512975.1 Sesamum indicum
TCCCTCGACAGGCCAAGGGATACGCCATAGTCTATACAAAGCTCGTGTACTGACAGAACTAGCTAATGAAATACTAATGATCCGTTGCCTGACATCATCAACTATCAATAGCGCCATGGTGCTCGGAGTCCTCTCTCTTTGCTCAAAACGTCTCAGGTTTCTCTCCCTCCAAATGTGGTAAGCAGAAGATGCTAGTAGTGCTCGATAAGCTATGTTAACGATGTGCTTACCCCTCCATCTGCGAGAAGCCCACGTCAGTACACGAGCATTGTATAGATTATGGCGTATCCCTTGGGTTGAGGGAGAAACCATTTGATGATCACATGTTGTACTGTACCATTACTCTTTATTAATGAAATTTACATTTACCCAAAAAAAAAGTCTGGTTCTGTCTCGGGTAGTTCGAGTAGCAGTAGCGAGCCTGTATATACATATATTATATTTCATCAGGATAAACACCCTTAGGAAAGGCTGAAAAGAGCCTTGTTGCTTGCTTGTCTAGCTCTGCTGCTCGTGAAGAGCTAGATCCATAACATTCACACCTGGCTACTCGCTCTGTTGCGGATTTAGTTTCAGGGTTCGTTTTGACTGATTCTTTAGTTGAAGCAACTGATGCCCTAACTTAACCCGCCTTACCTTGATGCCCTAACTTACCCCGCCTTACCTTTGGTGCTTTCTATTTCTATAAGTAGTTCTTGATCCCGGAAAAAGGGTCAAGGGATAGGCTTGATGCCAGATCCAGTTTTAGGGTTGACTCAGCAGTTGAAGAAGGTTGTAATTTGACTAGCTGTTCTCTCTTTCCTGTGCTCGCTAACTTTTTCATCCGTGATAATTGACTAAACTCTGTCAGGTGCTATCTACGAACACCAAAAGCTTCGGGTATCTTGAGCTTTAGAAGGAAAACATCCGATCGGGAGACAGACCCTTCAGCGGCATCTATTACCTATCTTCTTAATTCAGCTTCCGCGCCTGGTGAATCGAAAAAGCCTAGTTATTTATCTTCGGAGACACGATTTAGCATTTAGTGGCAAAACCCCCTCTCGGGCGATCTTCTTATACGGACTTTATATCCCGTAAATAATATCTGACTTCTCGGCAAAGACCTACTCCAGATAGGTTGAGGAGGCATAAGTCAATGATGATGGCATCGAATGCCACAGAAGAATTTAACACCAGAATTCTGGAGGCAGGCCTGATTCCACTTCCAATGCAAGGTGAATGGTTCACATGGCATAATTGCAGTACAACCGCGCGGAGTTTATGGAAGCGGTTGGATTGGATCCTTATTAATGATCGTTGGCTGGCAAGGTTTCCTACCTCATCCTATCACAGCCTCACACCACGGACGTCTGACCACTCGCCACTGGTTCTACATGGGGATACACAACATCCAAAAACACACACTTATGCCCTTGCAACTTCACCAACGGCCGGCGATGAAGATGGGACTCCGGCCGACGACGAGGGGGTTGACGGTGATGGTTTCCGGCAAGAGACAGTCCGGCTTGGGCAAGTTTCCGGCGAAATACATGAACTTCATATAGAACCCGAAAATCCGCCATTGATGGAGTCTCGGATCGAGGAGATTGACGGCGATTCTGATACTCTCATGTGCTGGCATGGTGATGAGGATGGCAAGGGAATCATTTTGAATGGAAGATTAGTCGATTTAGGCCCTGGTTCGTCACTCTCAGAATTAGGGTTTTGCGCCGCCCGCGAAGATGAAACAACACCCGTGGAAGATGAAACGTCTCTGACATTTCTAGGCATGACTAACGATCGATTAGGGGTCTTTGATGAAGGAGAAGCCATGCAAAAGGATAAAGCTTCGAACTTGACAGAAAACGATCGAGATTTGGAGCGCCGCCCAAAACTAAGGTTTGGCGGCGCACCATTGACGACCAACAATGGTGGACGGCGTGAAGTTTCATTTAATATGTCTGAGTTCATCAAACTAGCCCACACCGCTATAGATGCTGATGACCACGCCTCTTTGACGGCACTTGAGGAGTTGAAAACGAAATGGGAGACGTGATTTGGGAAGGAAGCTGCTGCGAAAAGTTTTCCGGCAACGACGACGTTAGCAGAGCCGCCACTGGTAAGAGGGTTTCGCCAGGCCTTGAGAAACGCTTTCCCTCCGATTCTTGGGAAAAAATCGATGGGAAACAGAGATACAGTTCGAACTCGAATTCTGCTGGTGAGAACGATAGTTACAGGCGATAATGGTGGCCGGACTGCAGCGGAAAAGATGAACGGAGGTGCTGATTTAGGGTCTATTACTGTTCCAACCAGATCTACAGAAATCAGGCCGGTGATTCATGGAGGTGCTGCGTTTCCATCACACGGCAAGGAGGTGAAATCTGCTGATGCAATTGCTGACGTGGGCGCTGACTCTGCTGCTGATCTGGGCGTTGACTATGCTGCTGATGTGGGAGTTGACTGTGATGATGACATCACTGCTGAGCTAAGTGATGACATCAGCACTGCAGGAAAAGAAAACTGCAATTTTGGTACAAAATTAGCACCCATTCCTTTGTTTATTGGGAACATTCCGTTACACGCTAACGCTACTATGATTAATAATGATAAAATTGCTGATGCATTCAATAATTCGACACTTAAAACGCTATCTTTCATTGCCCCAACGATGCAAAATGGGGAAGTTATAGTTCGCCCTACAATTGATACGGTGCGTGAAGGATCCAAAAGATGGAAGGCTACGGCCGTTGGTTATTTTATGGGAAAACGGCCATATTTTCACCACTTGAAGGAGTTTGCACATTCGGTTTGGCCAGCACTTCGAGAGGTCACGGCAACAGCTAATGGTTTCTTTTTTTTCCAATTTAAAACGGAAATTGATATGGAGGATGTCATTGAAGGGGGTCCATGGCTATTTTAGGGACAACCAATTGTATTGCAAAAGTGGAAACCGGGCATGGCTATGAGAAAATTGAAGCATATACAAGTGCCTGTCTGGATAAAATTGAGACACCTTCCAATGGAATTCTGGACGACGGAAGGTTTGAGTATTGTTGCAAGCGGTGTGGGTAAGCCTCTATACCCAGATGCGATAACGAGGGCATGCACGAGACTGGATTTCGCTCGTGTATGCGTGATGATTGACGTTACTCAGAAAATACAAAATCATATTGTTATAATGACACCAGATGAAGATGGCGGGGAAACCCCATGCAAGATTGATATCGAGTATGAATGGCTTCCACCTAAATGCACAGGATGCATGACATTGGGACACTCGGTGAAGGAGTGTACGTCGACTAAACCTCAGAAACAAACAAAGCCCCCAGTAAAAGTGTATGTACCAAAAACAAACGTCTTGCAACCACCAGCCCCCAAGGAAAGGCAAAAGAAACGCGAGACCATGGTTGAGGTGAATGATGCCACTAGAGGAGATAAAAGTATTGAACACAATGAATGTGAACCCTCATATCACAAGGAGAAGGGTAAGGAAGTGATTATTTATAATCCATTTGATACTTTGAATCTAATTGACGATGCAGAAGAGATTACTAGGGGTCCTAACACATGCAGCCCCTCTAGTAATAATCCATGTTGAACATCGCGGTGTGGAATGTCCGGGGGCTAAATAAGAGAGACCATCAGCTCGCAGTTAAGGACCTTGTCTCGGAACACAGGTTACATTTTATGGGCATATTAGAAACTCGTGTTCATTTTAACAATATTATGCATATTCAGTCGTTTTTGCTCCCTCATTGGAAATGGTTTGTTGATTATGTGTCTGTGGGTAACCGTATTTGGGTAACATGGGATGACAATGTTGTTGATGTTCATATTCTTGAATTGGGGAATCAATTTATGCATTGTCGCGTCACTAATAGGGCTGATAGTGAATCCCTCACTATCACCGTTGTTTATGGTGCCTCTGAGATGATTGATCGTAGGAGTTTATGGAATACTTTGGAAACATTGGCTTGGGAGCAGAGGGATGATCCCTGGCTGGTGGGGGGGGATTTCAATGCAGTTCGAGAAATGAATGAAGTGTGTGGAGTTTCTGGTGATATAAGGATTGCCATGGAAGAATTCAATGCTGCTATCCAGGAGGCCGGGTTAATACCATTGCCCATGCAGGGTGAATGGTATACTTGGCATAATTGCACTACGAGCTCTCGGAGTCTATGGAAGAGATTGGATCGGATCCTCATTAATGATAGATGGCTTGCGAGATTTCCTTCCTCGTGTTATCATAGCCTATTGCCGCGGACTTCTGACCACTCGCCACTTGTAATACATGGGGACATGCAACATCATCAACAAACAGGCGGAGGTATGTTTCGATTTGACAATACCTAACACACTCACCTGAATTTATCCCCAGTGTGCAGAATATTTGGCAACATTCAATTATTGGGGTTCGTATGTTTGCGGTAATACATAAACTTAAAGCACTAAAGCCGGTCTTCAGGGAACAAAGGAGAAAGAAGGGGGATTTAACACTCAATGTTCAATTAGCCAAAGGATTTCTTGATGAGGCGCAACAGCTGGTGAGCAATGATAGACAGAATGAGGCACTTTTACAGCTAGAACACTGCTGCCGACTGGTTTATGCAAAAGCGGTAAAACTGGAACAAATCATGCTGCAACAGAGAGCGAAAATACAGTGGATGAAGGAAGGTGACCAATGCACCCGAATTTTCTTTCGTAAAATTGCCCAGAGAAGAGTGGCGAGGAGGATATTGCAGATCAATGATGATTAGGGGACAAGCCACACAGAACCAGGAGAGATCATCAATGAATTTGTCCATTACTACCAAAACCACTTGGGCGGTAACAGAAGACAGATACTTATAGATATTGGATTTCTCAGACTGTGGGCTAGGCATATTCTTTCTAATGAAGAGGCTAGCCATCTTATTTCGATTTTCACTCCGGCTGATGTGAAGCAAGCGGTTTTTGATATAGCAGAAGACAAGGCACCGGGGCCTGATGGGTATTCATCTGGCTTCTTTAAAGCAGCATGGCCAGTGGTGGGACAAGAAGTTACAAAGGCGGTACTAGACTTCTTTAGTATCGGCAAATTACTCAAGCAAGTCAACTCCACAATTTTGGCTCTACTCCCAAAGGTACACACTCCTATGACTGTTGGAGATTATAGACCAATTTCGTGCTGTAATGTGTTATACAAAATTATTGCAAAATTACTTGTCCAACGGTTAAGTGTGGTTCTGGACAAGATAATCAGTCCCTGTCAGGGAGCGTTTATTCCAGGGCGTAGCATTGGGGACAATATTTTATTGGCACAGGAATTGTTCACAGGCTACAATCAGATGAGGCTACCACCTCGGTGTGTCTGAAAGTTGATATTAGGAAGGCCTACGATACAGTGGAGTGGGACTTCCTACTTGCAGTCTTACAATTGTTTGGCTTCCCACAAACATTCACAAAGTGGATTGAGGAGTGTGTAACGACGGCCTCATTCTCAATTGGGCTTAATGGAAACCCTCACGGTTTCTTTGCAGGAGCACGTGGATTAAGACAGGGAGACCCACTATCCCCCTATCTTTTTGTTCTCGTTATGGAAGTATTGCATTTGGGATTTTTGCAACTCATCGAGCAGGATATGCAATTCACTTACCATTGGAAATGTGAGTCGGCTAAAGTATTCCAGTTGGGATTCGCTGATGACCTCCTGCTTTTCTGTAGAGCTGACTTGGACTCTCTCAGAGTCCTCAAGATGGGATTGGATCGATTTGCAGAATGGTCTGGACTTCGACTGAACGTACATAAAAGCCATGTCATTATATCCCGATCAGCGCAAGGATGGAAGGATCAGATCTTAGCAGCTATGGGGTTCCAGGAGGGCCACCTACCAATGAGGTACTTGGGAATCCCTCTTCTATCTTCCAGATTGTCTATAGCCGATTGTCAGCCACTTTTATTGAAAATTGATGCTCATATTAAAGGAAAGGCTGGGATTTCATTATCATATGCGGGACGCGTACAAATCATTAAATCCGTACTATCAGCAATGAGCATATACTGGGCATCTGCATTCATATTACCAAAGGCTATTATTAAAAAAATTGATAAACGACTCAGAAATTTTTTGTGGAAAGGCACTTATACATCGGGATACGCCAAGGTAGCGTGGAAGGATGTGTGCAAACCGATTGTGGAAGGAGGCCAAGGAATTAAGGATATCGGTATACTTAACCGCGCCTTAATGGCAAAGAAGCTTTGTGATGTTATCAGATGTGACCGAACATCTATATGGGTTGAGTGGTTGAAGCATGGAAGACTGCGCGATAACTTAATTTGGGCAATTAACGAGAAGGGATGATCATGGGGATGGCGAAAACTGCTTCGACTCCGAAGTTCCATACTACCTATGACGGAGTTTCTCATTGGGGAGGGACGGACATTCTTCTTGTGGAAGGATTCGTGGCACCACTTGGGCCCCCTTATTGCTAGATTCCCACGAGGACCAAGTCTTTTGGGACTTGATGAATCCGCCAAACTTGTGTTAATAAAACCATGCACAAGTGGCAAAAATTCTCTCACTAAAAATTCTCTCCCAACTACCCTCTCTTCTCTCTCACACACTCGCACACACTCAAAAACACACACTAGAATGGATGGAGGCGGAAATGGCGGAGCTGCCTCACCGGCCGGAGCAGGGGGGACGGCTGACGATGGGGAACCAACTGGGGGTGGTCTGACTTCCGGCGACCGCTTGGAAGCCGGAAAAATACAAAACCGACGAGAATGTGAAGAGTTGGGTTTCGTGAAATCGCCGGCAAATAGCGCCAATCTGGAAACGGAGGTTGAACAGACATCAATGGGGGGAAGAACTACACTCCAGACTCTGAAAGGCGGGATCTTGGCTGGGAAATCGACGATCAACCAAGCGCCGCCGGATCTAGGGTTTTCTGCCATGGAAGACGAAATGTCGGGTTCATTGGAGACGATAGATACTGATACTTTTCTGGTAAATAGGAGTGGATTGGACACCATGACGATGAGAGGAAGGATTTCGAACGATCAAGATGAAAAATCGGCTACGGATAATATGAGTTTCAATGCGCCGCAAAAACTAGGGTTTAGTGAAGCTTCGGCTCCATCCATCAATGGCGGACGGACTGCTACTCCTTCTCCCCGCGATTTTAATATTACTGAATTCTTGAATCTTGCGAACAGAATTGTGGATGTTGGTGATACAGATTCAATAGAAGCTTTAGCGAAACTTAAAGCTCGTTGGGAGGCCAAATTTGGCCATGGCGAAAATCTGAGACAACAAACGGGGACTGGAAACACACTGACGTTTGGACGTCTTCCTCTTCGGGCTTGCCTGGGTACAATGGTTGAAAGGGCGTTGGCACACGGAATAGCGCCACCGGTGCCATACAAGAAATCTGAAACGGTTTTGGGGAAGAAGACAACATGTCTTGTTGCTACTCCAGTTGTGCAGCAAACTCCAGCGACTTTGGCTGCTGCCCAGATTCAGGCGATGGCGACTGATCGGCGACGAACAGCAGGGACGGCTGCTACAGCTTTTTCGGCGAAAAAACAGCAGCACCATGAAGGAGGTGATGACATGTGCGATGATGTAAGTGATGACATGTGTGATGACGCAACAGATGATGTGGAAGCTGATGCAGGCGCTGACCTAAATGATGATGTAGGTGATGACACAGGCGCTGATGCAGCTGCTGATGTTGTACATGACATTAGCAATACAATGGAAAAAATTAGTCCTCTCCCTACACAAGTGCGTTCATTTCCTACGGGTTTGTTTGTGGGTAATATTCCGCTAAATGCAAATTTGAATGTGAACGTGGATGATAAAATTGCCGACGCTTTTAATAATTCATCTCGGAGGACTCTTTCATACATACCCCCTACAATACAAAATGGAGAAGTGGTTGTGAGACCTACAATGGAAACTATTCGCAATGGTTCAACTAAGTGGAAGACCACCGCGATCGGTTATTTACTTGGAAGACGACCGTACTTTTATCACGTTAAAGACTTTGCCTTCTCAGTTTGGCCTGGATTACAGGAGGTTAAGGCCACGTCAAACGGTTTTTTCTTTTTCCAGTTTAAGACAGTTGCATACATGGAAGAAGCAATTGAAGGCGGACCGTGGTTGTTCCAAGGACAACCAATTGTACTGCAGAAATGGGAACCAGGGATGGCGATGAGGAAATTAAAACATACACAGGTCCCAGTTTGGATAAAAATGAGACACCTACCGGTTGAATTGTGGACTGAAGAGGGCCTCAGCACGGTGGCCAGCGGCATAGGCAAACCCTTATATCCGGATGCTATTACGAGGGCATGCACGAGACTGGACTTCGCTCGTGTATGCGTCATGTTGGATGTGAGCTCCAACTTACCTAAACATATTATCATTATGACTCCTGACGAGGAAGGAGGAGAGACACCATGCAAAATTGACGTGGAATATGAATGGTTACCTGCCAAATGTACCAGTTGTATGACATTAGGCCACTCGGCTAAGGATTGTGTGCTCAATAAACCATCCAAACCAATTAAACCACCGGTAGCCGTTTACGTTCCAAAAAAGGGACCTGCAGAGTCGACTATGGTGCATGATCAGGAGATAACACCACCACCTCGAGGGGTGGAAAAGCAGAGAGATGGTCGTGAATCTCCTCGTCGAGGGGGAATGAGGACAAATCGAGCAGAGAATGGTAAGGAGATTGTAGTATATAATACATTTGATGCTCTACACTTAATTGACGATGCAGATGATATAGCACGGGGTCCTAACCAAAGCAGCCCCATACTTGGTGATCCATGTTGAACACAGCTATATGGAATGTTCGTGGCCTGAATAAAACAGACCATCAGCTAGCAGTGCAGGACATCGTTACTGAGTACAGGTTACAACTTTTTGGTCTTCTTGAAACCCGTGTTCGTATTAATAATGTAGCAGCTATTCAATCGTTCTTATTACCTAATTGGAAATGGTTTGTGGATTATGGAATGGTTGGTAATCGGATTTGGATTGCGTGGGATGATAATTTTATTGATGTTGATGTCGTTGAATGTGGTACACAATTCATCCACTGCCTTGTTTATATACGGTCAATACGTGAGTCAATTGCCATCACTATGATTTATGGAGCTACGGAGGTGGCAGATAGGAGGGAGCTATGGGGTTCCCTAGAGACTATTGCCATGCAGACTGGTGATATCCCTTGGCTTATTGGAGGGGACTTCAATGCGGTAAGAGACATTAGTGAAATATGTGGAACATCGGGAGATGTTCGAATGGCAATGGAAGAGTTTAATGACTGCATTCAGAATGCAGGTCTACTACCATTACCCATGCAGGGAGAATGGTACACGTGGCATAACTGCAGTGCAAGTCCACGGAATCTTTGGAAAAGGTTGGATCGAATGATGATTAATGATAGATGGATGGCTCGATTCCCAACATCTTTTTACACTAGCCTCACTCCACGTACTTCAGATCACTCACCGCTGGTGCTATACGGGGACAGCCAACAACAATATGGGAGGTATGTTCGATTCGACAATTATCTCACCCTATCACCAGAGTTTATTCCCAGTGTGCAGCAGATTTGGCAACATAACATTATTGGGGCGCCTATGTATGCGGTAACGAGGAAACTCAAAGCACTTAAACCGGTGTTTAGAGAGTAGAGGAGGAATGAAGGAGATTTATCACATAATGTCCAGCTGGCAAAAGGGTTTCTTGAGATGGCGCAATTACTTGTCAGTTCGAACAGGCAGGATGAATTATTATTACAGTTGGAACATTGCTGCCGATTCATACTGGCTAAAGCAGCCAAACTTGAACAAAGTATGCTCCAACAACGAGCAAAAATGCAGTGGATGAAGGGGGGTGACCAGTGCTCCCGGGTATTCTTTCGTAAGATCGCTCAACGGAGGTCGGCGCGAAGAATCTTACAAATTAATGATGATCATGGAGCCACTCACACAGAACCACAAGAGGTAGTCAATGAATTTGTCATGTACTATCAAAACTTGCTTGGTGGGGAAAAAAGGAGAGACGTGATTGATCTACGATTCCTTCGACCATGGGTCAGATACCTTTTGAGTGAAGAGGATGTTAACTCTTTACTCTTGCCATTCACACCATCGGATGTTAAACAAGCAGTTTTTGACATTGCTGAGGATAAGGCACCGGGGCCGGACGGATATTCATCGGGCTTTTTCAAAGCTGCATGGCCTATAGTGGGGCAGGAAGTGACTTCGGCAGTTCTGGATTTCTTTAATACGGGACGACTTCTGAAGCAGATAAATACTACACTTCTGGCGCTTATTCCCAAGGTACATACACCTATGACAGTTGGTGATTTTCGTCCTATATCTTGCTGTAATGTGTTATATAAAATCATTGCCAAACTCCTTGTTCAACGGCTGAGTGTGATATTAGACAAACTAATTAGTCCATGCCAAGCGGCATTTGTGCCCGGACGAAGCATTGGAGACAATATTATGTTGGCACAGGAGCTATTTACAGGCTACAACCAGGCCCGTCTACCACCCCGGTGTGCTTTGAAAGTGGACATTCGAAAGGCTTATGACACGGTGGAGTGGGATTTTATGATCGCGGTAATGGAGTTATTTGGGTTCCCCCCTAATTTCGTGAAGTGGATTAAGATGTGTGTCACTACAACTTCATTTTCTGTTGGGCTGAATGGGAAACCTCATGGTTTCTTTAAGGGGGCTAGAGGGCTTCGACAGGGAGATCCTCTTTCGCCATACTTGTTCGTGCTTGTAATGGAAGTACTACACTTGAGTTTCCTACAGTTGATTGATCAGGATGAATTATTTTCCTTCCACTGGAAATGTGATTCATCCAGAGTTTTTCAGTTGGGTTTTGCTGATGATTTGTTGTTATTCTGTCATGCTGATATGGACTCTATTGGAGTCTTTAAAACAGGATTGGATAATAATTTTAATTTTAGTATGATATATATATTTTCCAAAAAAATATATTATATTTTCAGAAACTTTTATAATTTTTAAAAAATATATTTTAATTTCAGAAAAGTTCGAGTTTAATTTTTGTTAAAAGAATTCTGCAAATCTTTCTAATTTCAAAAAACATTAAAAAAAATTAAAATTTCACAAATTTTGCTATAAAATTTCATAAAATTATTGTTTACACAAGTATTTTAAGAAATCTTTTCCTACACAATATTTTCAGAAAATGGTGGAAAAATCAGAATAATGGTGGGGGGGGGGGTCAGAAAAATGGTTGCCTGGAAAGACCTGTGCCGGCCGAAGGAGGAAGGAGGCCTAGGATTCAAGGACATCACTCTCTTGAATCGTGCATTAATGGCTAAGAAACTATGTGATATCATCAGATGCGATAGAACCTCGATATGGGTTACATGGCTCTACCAGGGTCGATTACGAGATACTTCCATCTGGACTATTAGAGAGCATGGAGGATCATGGGGATGGCGGAAACTCCTCCGTTTACGGATCTTCCTCCGATCTATGGTGGATTATAAAATAGGAGATGGGAGAAGATTCTACCTATGGCAGGACCCATGGCATCATCTAGGACCTCTTCGTGATACATTCCCACGTGGACCGAGGTTACTTAGATTGGAGGAGTCAACAAAACTCTGTACGGTGATCAGTGGAGGAGAGTGGCAGTGGCCCCCTATCACAGATTTTGAGTGTTTGGAAATCACACATACACTACCCACAATCTATGGAGGAGAGGACCACATTATTTGGAGGTTCGACCATGGGATTCCTACTACTCAAACTCTTTATAGGCTTTTTGATCCGCCTGGACCGAAAGTAGACTGGTACTCGCTACTTTCGGGATCACTCAAGATTCCACGTCACTTATTCATCCTCTGGCTTGCTATTCTTGGAAAGTTGGCTACGACGGATAAACCATGGCTAGTCCACCTCGGCCCGTGCATTTTATGCAACGACGGAGCGACGGAGACACACGACCACTTATTTTTCCAATGCAGATTTAGTCGTCAGTGTATAACAGAAATTCGAAAAATAGTACGATTCTCGTGGCCCAATAGAGACTGGATGACGGATATTTTATGGGCGTCCCGGAGATGGAGAGGTCAGCACATTATTAACATGTCTTACCGAGCACTATTAGCATCATGTGTTTACCACATTTGGAAGGAGAGAAATTTGAGACGATTTGAGCAAACTGAAAGGACTCCCAATACCATGGCAGTAGTTATTATCGAGGATATCAAGCAGCGGCGAATACATATTACATTACCTAGTTCAGTCAGTACACGATCTTTATTTAGACTTTGGCGTATCCCTTGGCCTGTCGAGGGAGACACCAACTGATGACTTCCATGTTGTACTGTACTACAATGTTATTAATGAAACTTACATTTACCCAAAAAAAAAAGTAGTTATTGATGAGGGACAATGGCAGTGGCCTTTTATAACTGATTTGGAATGTATGGAGACCATTTACACATTACCTCAAATTCACGGAGGGGACGACAGGATCAACTGGAGATTCCCAGAGGGACGACTCACCACAAAATCACTATACAGACTTTTCTGCCCATCTGGACCAAAAGTAGGATGGTCTTCACTACTTTCAGGTTCATTGAAGATCCCCAGACATAATTTCATCCTTTGGTTAGCAATTCAGGAGAAGCTACCGACTATCGATAAAGCTTGGATGACCCACTTAGGTGGATGTATCCTTTGTGATGAGGGTACAGCGGAGACACACACTCACATGTTCTTCTGATGTCAATATAGTAGAAGATGCCTTGCAGCTGTACGCCAACATGTTCGATTCTCCTGGCCCAATCGCGAGTGGAAAAGAGACGTGGAATGGGCTTCGAGGAAGTGGACGGGAAAGCATATCGTTAATATTGCTTATCGAGCCTTACTTAGTGCATGCATATACCACATTTGGCGAGAGAGGAACCTGAGACGCTTTGAACACACCCAACGGCCGGAACGTGTATTAGCTACCTGCATAGTTGATGATGTTAGACAGAGAATACTTAGTATTAATCTATCATGTTCAATTAGCACATGTGCGCTCTATAGACTTTGGCGTATCCCTTGGTCTGTCGAGGGAGACACCACTTGATTGTTGTACTATACTCCTTTTTATTTAATGAAACTTACCTTTACCCAAAAAAAAACATAATGGAGGGGGTATGTGTCGATTTGATAACTATCTGGCCCTTTCACCCGATTTCATTCGCAATGTGTAGAACATTTGGCATCATGAGGTTGTTGGTATACCTATGTATGCCGTGACCCGTAAACTGAAGGCACTTAAACCGGTCTTCCGACTACAGAGGAGGAATAAGGGGGATCTGACTCTGAACGTCCAATTAGCAAAAAGTTTTCTCGATGAGGCACAACAATTGGTGAGCTCTGACAGACAGAATGAGCTCTACTTACTCCTGGAACATTGCTGTCGAATAATTTATGCTAAAACGGCAAAACTCGAACAAATTATGTTGCAACAAAGAGCTAAGATGCAATGGATGAAAGATGGAGACCAATATTCCCGGGTTTTCTTTCGTAAGATCGCTCAGAGACGAGTAATAAGGAGAATCTTGCAGATCAACGATGAGAATGGTACCACACACACGGATCAAGAGGAGGTCGCCCATGAGTTTGTCTCATACTTTCAGAACCTTTTAGGAGGTACCAGACGACAGTTGACAGTGGATATTCGATACCTTAGACCATGGGCGAGGCACTGTATTACTGACGAGGAAGCTAGCCACTTACTGCTACCATTCTCACCGGATGATGTGAAGCAAGCAGTGTTTGGTATCGCAAAAGACAAAGCACCGGGACCTGATGGCTACTCGTCAGGGTTTTTCAAGGCGGCTTGGCCTGTGGTGGGGGAAGAAGTAACGAGGGCAGTTCTGGACTTCTTTACTATCGGAAAACTACTAAAACAGATCAACTCCACGATTTTGACTCTAATACCAAAGGTACACACTCCTATGTCGATTAATGATTTTAGACCGATTTCATGCTATAATGTTTTATACAAGATCATTGCATAACTACTTGTTCAGAGATTGAGTAGCTTGCTAGACAAGATTATTAGCCCCTGTCAGATAGCTTTTATTCCGGGAAGAAGCATTGGTGACAACATTATGCTAGCCCAGGAACTATTCTCAGGCTATAACCAGATGCGCCTACCTCCCAGATGCGCGCTTAAAGTGGATATCAGAAAGGCCTATGATACGGTGGAATGGGACTTCTTGTTAGCAGTTTTGTAGTTATTCAGATTCCCAACTAAGTTCACAAGGTGGATCGAGGAGTGTGTTTCCACGACATCATTCTCGATTGGTCTCAATGGAAAACCTCATTGGTTCTTTATTGGAGCAAGAGGATTACGACAGGGAGACCCACTATCTCCTTACCTGTTTGTTTTGGGTAAATGTAAATTTCATTAATAAAGAGTAATGGTACAGTACAACATGGGATCATCAAATGGTTTCTCCCTCTACCCAAGGGATACGCCATAATCTATACAATGCTCGTGTATTGACTGACGATGCTAAATCAACGCTAAGAATCCTTTGTCTGACGTCATCGATGATTAGGATACTCAAAGTGTCCGGTGTCCGCTCTGTATGTTCAAATCTCCTCAAGTTCCTCTCCCTCCATATGTGGTATACACACGATGCAAGTAGTGTATGGTAAGCTCCATTAATAATGTGCTTACCTCTCCATTTCCGTGTCGCCCATTCAATATTTGTTGCCCAATCTCTATTGGGCCAGTGAAAGCGAATCCTTCTGCGAATCTCATAAAGGCACTGACGACTAAATCTGCATTGGAAGAATAAATGTGGATGAGATTCCGTAGCTCTCTCATCGCACAATATGCACACCCCCAGGTGAGATAGCCATGATTTGTCCGTGGTAGGTAGTTTGCCAAGGATTGCGAGCCATAGGATGAACAAATGACGAGGAATCTTCAAGGAGCCAGAAAGTAGTGAAGACCATCCTACTTTCGGCTCAGAGTGAGCAAATAATCGGTAGAGGGCCTGAGTAGTAGGTTGCCCTTCGTCACATCTCCACACCACCCGATCCTTACCTCCAAAAATAAGCGGTAGGTTATGTGTGATCTCCAAACATTCAAAGTCCGTGATGGTAGGCCATTGCCATTCTCCTTCTGAAATCACCGAACTGAGTTTTGCTGATTCTTCAAGTCTAAGATGGCGAGGACCTTGAGGGAATCGCTCGATAAGTGGACCCAAGTGATGCCACGGGTCCTGCCAAACAAAGAATCTGTCTCCATTTCCAATCTGGTAATCCACGATAGAGCGAAGGAAAGGACGAAGCCTGAGTATTTTTTGCCATCCCCAAGAACCTCCATGTTCACGGATAGTCAAAATCGATCTTTCACGTAATCGATCTTGGTAGAGCCACTGAACCCATATGGATGTCCTGTCACACTGGATAACATCACATAAATTCTTGCTCATTAATGCGCGATTCAAGGTGGAGATGTCCTTGAACCCAAGTCCCCCCTCATCCATCGGTCGACACACATCTTTCCAGGCTACCTTGGCGTAACCACTAGACGTCGTACCCTTCCATAGGAAAGTCCTCAACCTCTTCTCTATTTCATTGATGACTTTCTTAGGTAATATGAATGCAGAAGCCCAATATAAACTCAATGCTGAAAGCACAGATTTGATGATTTGTACCCGCCCAGCATATGATAATGAAATCCCTTCCCATCCATTAATACGTGCATCAATTTTTGAGAGATAAGCGGTGCAATCAAAGATGGACAACCTAGACGAGATTAAGGGAAGACCCAGATACCTCATTGGAAGGTGGCCCTCCTGAAAGCCCAAAATATCCAACATCTGGTCCTTCAAATTTTGAGCCGAACGTGAAATGATTAAGTGACTTTTTTGAACATTTAGCCGAAGGCCCGACAACTCCGCAAACCAGTCCAATCCCTCTTTGAAGACTCTGATGGAGTCTAAGTCAACTTTGCAAAATAAGAGCATGTCGTCTGCAAATCCCATCTGAAAAACCTTAGACTTCCAATGATAAGTGAATTGGATGTCCTGTTCAATTCGTTGCAAGAATCCCAGATGTAAAGCTTCCATAACAAGAACAAACAGATAAGGAGAAAGTGGGTCTCCCTGTCGTAGTTCTCTCGCTCCAAAAAGAACCCATGAGGTTTTCCATTGAGCCCAATCGAGAATGATGTCATGGAAACACACTCCTCAATCCACCTTGTAAACGTAGGTGGAAACCCGAACAACTGCAAAACTGCTAACAGGAAGTCCCACTCCACCGTATCATAGGCCTTCTTGATATCCACTTTAAGTGCGCATCTCGGGGGTAGGCGTATCTGGTTATATCTCGGGTAGGCTAACATAATGTTGTCCCCAATGCTTCTTCCCGGAATAAAAGCTGTTTGACAGGGGCTAACTATCTTGTCCAGCAGCACACTAATTTTTTGGATAAGTAGTTTCGCAATGATCTTGTATAAAACATTGCAGCATGAGAAATTGGTCTAAAATCATTAACCGACATAGGAGTATGTACCTTTGGGATCAGAGCCAAGATCGTGGAGTTGATCTGCTTTAGAAGTTTTCCGGTTGAAAAGAAATCTAGTACCACCCTCGTAACTTCTTCCCCCACCACAGGCCAAGCCGCCATGAAAAACCTTGACGAGTAACCATCAGGTCCCGGTGCCTTGTCATCAGCAATATCAAACACTGCTTGCTTCACATCATCCGCCGAGAGTGGAAGGAGTAATTGATTAGCTTCCTCATCAGTGATACAGTGCCGTGCCCACGGTCTAAGATAACGAATATCCACTGACAGCCGTATTCTGGTGCCTCCTAAGAGGTTCTGATAGTATGAGACAAACTCATGGGCGACTTCCCCTAGATCCGTGTGTGTGAAACCATTCTCATCATTGATCTGTAAGATTCTTCTCATTACTCGTCTCTGTACAATTTTACGAAAGAAAACCCGGGAGCACTGGTCTCCGTCTTTCAACATCATCCGCCGAGATTGGAAGGAGTAATTGATTAGCTTCCTCATCAGTGATACAGTGCCTTGCCCACGGTCTAAGATAACGAATATCCACTGACAGCCGTCTTCTGGTGCCTCCTAAGAGGTTCTGATAGTATGAGACAAACTCATGGGCGACTTCCCCTAGATCCGTGTGTGTGAAACCATTCTCATCATTGATCTGTAAGATTCTTCTCATTACTCGTCTCTGTACAATTTTACGAAAGAAAACCCGGGAGCACTGGTCTCCGTCTTTCATCCACTGCATCTTGGCTCTCTGTTGCAGCATAATTTGTTCGAGTTTTGCCGCTTTAGCATAAACAATTCGACAACAATGCTCCAGAAGTAAATATAGCTCATTTTGTCTGTTAGAGCTCACCAACTGTTGTGCCTCATCAAGAAAACCTTTGGCTAGTTGGACATTCATCGTCAAATCTCCCTTACTTCTCCTTTGTAGTCTAAAGACTGGTTTAAGTGCCTTCAGTTTACGTGTCACAGCATACATAGGAATACCAACAATCTCATGATGCCAAATATTCTGCACATTGTGGATAAACTCAGGTGAATGGGCAAGATAGTTATCAAATCGAAACATGCCTCCATTATGTTGTTGTATATCCCCATGTAAAACTAGTGGTGAGTGGTCAGATGTCCGTGGTGTGAGGCTGTGATAATATGCGCTCCCGAACCTTGCCAGCCAACGGTCATTAATAAGAATCTTATCTAGCCGCTTCCATAAACTCCTCATAGACGTACTACAATTATGCCACGTGAACCATTCACCTTGCATAGGAAGTGGGATTAGCTCCGCCTCCAGAATACCGGCATTAAATTCTTCGGTGGCCATCCTTACATCTCCTGAGATGCCACATACTTTGTTAAGGTCACGTACTGCATTAAAATCCCCTCCTACCATCCACAGGATGTCAGAGCACTGTTGATCGAGCGTCCCCAGTGCAGTCCATAAATTTCGACGATCAATCACCTCAGATGCCCCATAAACAACAGTGATAATAACAGATTCATTGACAGCCATATTAGTAACCCGATAGTGAATAAACTGATCTTCCAAGTCTAAGATATGGACATCAACGACATTCTCATCCCAAGCTAGCCAGATGCGATTACCAACAGAAGAATAATCGACAAACCATTTCCAATGTGGAAGTAGAAACGATTGAATATGCATAACATTATTCAAACAAACACGAGCTTCAAGAATGCCTAGGTAGTGTAACCTGTAGTCAGAGACCAGGTCCTTCAGGGCGTTCATTGACAGCCATATTAGTAACCCGATAGTGAATAAATTGATCTGCCGAGTCTAAGATATGGACATCAACAACATTCTCATCCCAAGCTAGCCAGATGCGATTACCAACAGAAGAATAATCGACAAACCATTTCCAATGTGGAAGTAGAAACGATTGAATATGCATAACATTATTCAAACAAACACGAGCTTCAAGAATGCCTAGGTAGTGTAACCTGTAGTCAGAGACCAGGTCCTTCAGGGCGAGCTGATGGTCTCGTTTGTTCAGCCCACGGACATTCCACACAGCGATGTTCAACATGGATCATTGTCCATGGGGCTGCTTGTGTTAGGACCCCCTGAATGCTCATCTGCGTCATCAATTAAGTGCAAAGCGTCAAAGGCATTATAAATAACAATTGCCTTACCCCTCTCGTCTTGCTTGGAGTGGTTCTGCTCCACATTTCTATCACCCGCATCTGCTCTGGGTATATCTTCAACCACTAGTTTCATCGTCTTACGTCCCTTTAGTCGGGGGTTGTGGCTGTGGTACATTGACTTTCGGCACATACACATTTATTATTGGCTTCGACGGTTTGCGGGTTTTGTTTAGTGCACAATCCTTAACCGAATGTCCCAATGACATGCATGTTGTGCACTTTGGCAGGAGCCATTCGTACTCAACATCAACTTTGCAAGGTGTCTCCCCTCCTTCATCAGGTGCCATGACAATAATATGTTTATGCAACTTTTGTGTGACATCAATCATCACGCATACACGAGCAAAGTCCAGTCTCATGCATGCTCTTGTAATCGCGTCGGGGTAAAGGGGCTTCCCCCACCACTCGCTATAGTACTCAATCCTTCTGTCGTCCAAAATTCCATCGGGAGGTGTCGTAATTTAATCCAGACGGGCACTTGCGTATGCTTCAACTTTCTCATGGCCATCCCCGGTTCCTACTTTTGAAGTACTATCGGCAGCCCTTGGAACAGCCACGGGCCTCCCTCAATTATCTCCTCCATATCAAAAACTGTTTTGAACTGAAAAAAGAAGAATCCGTTTGTTGTCGCTGTTACCTCCCGTAGTGCTGGCCAGACCGAATGTGCAAACTCCTTAAGGTGATGATAATATGGCCGTTTGCCCAAGAAATAGCCAACTGCAGTAGATTTCCAACGTCTAGACCCATTACGTACCGCGTCTAAAGAAGGTCGAACGACAACCTCTCCGCTTTGCATTGTTGGGGCAATGAATGATAAGGTTTTTCGGGTCGAATGATTAAATGCATGCGCTATTTTGTCGTCAATGGACTAGAATTTTTCTCTCTCAAAAATGAACCGCCCAAAATCTCAATCTTCATCATCCTCACTTCCGGCCGGCGACGGGGAGACTGCCGGCGAGGCTCCGACGGAGTGCGACGGAGACGGAACAGTGCCCGGCCGGCCATTAGTTTTACATAACTCAAAAATTTACAGATTATTTATGTAAATTATTAAAAAATTATTACCTTATCACTTGCATTTAAGGCGTTGCGCTTTCTCTTTTGTAATATCCAACCCTGGAGGGATAAATTATATCTTGGTTGGATTTTTATTGTCTCAATAATTTTCGGTAGAAGGTCCACATCTTGTTGGAGAGGGATTTTTTTCACTCTTACGTCCAACTTGCTTTCATTATCTGGTACATGTCCAATTATGTGATACATGTTCCTTTCCCATACTTCAACCTGCCATACATATATATGTTAGTAGAATAGACGAGTTTATTTTATAAATTATAATATCACATTTTTTAGACAAAGAAACATAAGAGTGCATAATAGCAAAAATGCA
>NC_026147.1:22837618-22840232 GCF_000512975.1 Sesamum indicum
CTAGTTTGTTTCCCTTTTATAGAAACTTGTAGTTATTATTACGCATAGCAAATTTACCACACAAATTCTTGGGTCTAGACCTACATTTTGGTAAAGTTTCATCGAATTTTGAGAACGTTCAAAAGTTAGCTGTTTAGCACTATTTTATTAAAGCATGTTTATTTTCCTTTTATACTAACTTGTAGTTATTATTACTCTTAGCAAATATACAACACAAATGCTTAGGTCTAGATCTACGTTTCGGTCATGTTTCGTCGAATTCTGAGAAGGGTTCAAAATGTAACTGTTTTGCACGGTTTTATTAAAGCAAGATTGTTTCCCTTTTATACAAACTTGTAGCTATTATTATGCTTAGCAAATTTACCACACTAATTCTTGGGTTGAGATCCACGTTTGGGTCAAGTTTCGTCAAATTCTGAGAATGCTCAAAATTTAGCTATTTTGCACTGCTTTATTAAAGCAAGTTTATTTCTCTTTTATACTAACTTGTAGTTGTTATTAAGAAGGATTGAGCACTGTAGCGAGTGGTGTGGGGAAGCCCCTTTACCCCGACGCGATTACAAGAGCATGCACGAGACTGGACTTTGCTCGTGTATGTGTGATGATTGATGCCACACAAAAGTTGCATAAACATATTATTGTCATGGCACCTGATGAAGAAGGAGGGGAGACACCTTGCAAAGTTGACATTGAGTATGAATGGCTCCCACCAAAGTGCACAGCGTGCATGTCATTGGGACATTCGAACAAGGATTGTGCACTAAACAAAACCCGCAAACCGACGAAGCCAACAGTAAATGTGTATGTGCCGAAAGTCAATGTAGCACAACCGCAACTGCCGACTAAGGGACGTGAGACGATGAAACCAGTGGTTGACAAAGCTGACTTTGACTCCATCAGAGTCTTCAAAGAGGGATTGGACTGGTTTGCGGAGTTGTCGGGCCTTCGGCTGAATGTCCAAAAAAGTCACTTAATCATTTCACGTTCGGCTCAAAATTTGAAGGACCAGATGCTGGATTTTTTGGGCTTTCAGGAGGGCCACCTTCCAATGAGGTACCTGGGTCTTCCCTTAATCTCGTCTAGGCTGACCATCTCTGATTGCCAACCGCTTATCTCAAAAATTGATGCACGTATTAATGGATGGGAAGGGATTTCATTATCATATGCTGGGCGGGTACAAATCATCAAATCTGTGCTCTCAGCATTGAGCTTATATTGGGCTTCTGCATTCATATTACCTAAGAAAGTCATCAGTGAAATCGAGAAGAGGTTGAGGACTTTCCTATGGAAGGGTACGACGTCCAGTGGGTACGCTAAGGTAGCCTGGAAAGATGTGTGTCGACCGATGGATGAGGGGGGACTTGGGTTCAAGGATATCTCCACCTTGAATCGCGCATTAATGAGCAAGAAACTATGTGATGTTATCCAGTGTGACAGGACATCCATATGGGTTCAGTGGCTCTACCAAGACCGATTACGTGAGAGATCGATTTGGACTATTCGTGAACATGGAGGTTCTTGGGGATGGCGAAAAATACTCAGGCTACGTCCTTTCCTTCGCACTATCGTGGATTACCAGATTGGAAATGGAGACAGATTCTTTGTTTGGCAGGACCCGTGGCATCACTTGGGTCCACTTATCGAGCGATTCCCTCAAGGTCCCCGCCATCTTAGACTTGAAGAATCAGCAAAACTCAGCTTGGTGATTCCAGTAGGAGAATGGCAATGGCCTACCATCACTGACTTTGAATGTTTGGAAATCACACATAACCTACCGCTTATTTTCGGAGGAGAGGATCGGGTGGTGTGGAGATGTGACGAAGGGCAACCTACTACTCAAGCCCTCTACCGATTATTTGATCACTCTGAGCCGAAAGTAGGATGGTCTTCACTACTTTTGGGCTCCTTGAAGATTCCTCGCCATTCGTTCATCTTATGGCTAGCAATCCTAGGCAAACTTCCTACCACAGACAAATCATGGCTATCCCACCTGGGGGTGTGCATACTGTGCGATGAGGGAGCTACGGAATCTCATCCACATTTATTCTTCCAATGCAGATTTAGTCGTCAGTGCCTTTATGAGATTCGCAGAAGGATTCGCTTTCACTGGCCCAATAGAGATTGGGCAACAGATATTGAATGGGCGACACGGAAATGGAGAGGGGAGCACATTATTAATAGAGCTTACCGTACACTACTGGCGGCGTGCGTCTACCACATATGGAAGGAGAGGAACTTGAGGAGATTTGATCATACTGAGCGGACACCGGCCACATTGAGCATACTAATCATCAATGACGTCAGACAGAGGATTCTTAGCGTTGATTTAGCATCGTCAGTCAGTACACAAGCATTGTATAGATTATGGCGTATCCCTTGGGTAGAGGGAGAAACCAGTTGATAATCCCATGTTGTACCATGTTGTACTGTACCATTACTCTTTATTAATGAAATTTACATTTACCGAAAAAAAAAGTTCGTTTCCCTTTTACACTGACTTATAGTTATTATCACGCTTAGAAAATTTACCACACAAATGCTTCGGTCTAGACCTACGGTTGGGTCAAGTTTCCTCGAATTCTGTGAACGTTCAAAATATAGCTGTTTTGCACGG
>NC_026147.1:22843377-22862291 GCF_000512975.1 Sesamum indicum
AGGAGATCATCTGCAAAACCCAATTGGAATACCCTAGCTGGCTCACACTTCCAATGGTAGGTGAATTGCATGTCCTGTTCAATAAGTTGTAAGAATTCCAAATGTAGAATTTCCATGACAAGCACAAAGAGGTAAGGAGATAAAGGGTCTCCTTGGCGTAGACCTCTCGCCCCATTAAATTCACTCACCCCGAGCCGAAAGTAGGATGGTCTTCACTACTTTTGGGCTCCTTGAAGATTCCTCGCCATTCGTTCATCTTATGGCTAGCAATCCTTGGCAAACTTCCTACCACAGACAAATCGTGGCTATCCCACCTGGGGGTGTGCATACTGTGCGATGAGGGAGCTACGGAATCTCATCCACATTTATTCTTCCAATGCAGATTTAGTCGTCAGTGCCTTTATGAGATTCGCAGAAGGATTCGCTTTCACTGGCCCAATAGAGATTGGGCAACAGATATTGAATGGGCGACACGGAAATGGAGAGGGGAGCACATTATTAATAGAGCTTACCGTACACTACTGGCAGCGTGTGTTTACCACATATGGAAGGGGAGGAACTTGAGGAGATTTGATCATACTGAGCGGACACCGGCCACATTGAGCATACTAATCATCAATGACGTCAGACAGAGGATTCTTAGCGTTGACTTAGCATCGTCAGTCAGTACACGAGCATTGTATAGATTATGGCGTATCCCTTGGGTAGAGGGAGAAACCAGTTGATAATCCCATGTTGTACCATGTTGTACTGTACCATTACTCTTTATTAATGAAATTTACATTTACCGATATTTTGTCGTCAATGGTCGGTTCCGGTTATGCATGCAATGGGATATTTCTAACGTACAATCCCGTTTGAACAGGAGCATCATGCATAGCCTATTTTCTTTCCACAGAATTGCTGACATCAGCCCTATTTTTGCATGTGTCAGCGCTGATGTCAGCCCTAGCTTTGCTTGTGTCATCGATGATGTCAGCCCTAGATTTGATAGTGCAATCGCTGACATCAACCCTAGATGCGCCTGTGTCATTGCTGACATCAGCATCAATGTAATCTCTGATGTCAGCCCTAGCAACAGTGATGATATCAGCCTTACTAGGGCTGATGTCAGCAGTATGCTCCAAGTAAGCCTCCATGTCACCCACATGCCCCGCCACATCAGCTCCAACATTGTCCACCGAGGCGTCCATGTCAGCAACATTGTGCAAGTCATCCTTCGTCGGAATTCCAACGGTCCTCGGCTAGATCTGGTTCACGTAAGTCGCCGGCGAGATCTGGTTTGCGTTGTTGCTGTGCAAAGTCGCCGGCGGAGAAGATATTATTCTCCCACGCACAGCCGGTCGACGCTGGAACGTTGCTGCCATTCCAGTCCCTAGTATCGTCATCGCCGGTGTTGTACGTCTCCGGCATGCCTGTTTCAACTCGCGAGCAAACGGGTGGTCGTCAACATTCAAGCTTTCCGCCGAAAACCGCGACTTCCCAATCCCAAATCGAGCCTCCCATCGTCGTTTCAAATCCTTCAGAGCATCCATAGCCTGTGAGTCGCCATGGTCGATAACTTTGTCCGCGAGAGTGAGGAACTCCTCCAAGTTGAAGTCGTGTGGAGACGAAGACAGATTTCCGCCATTGTTGACGGCGCGAGACCTCAGTTCCAGATCTGGCTGTTCACCGCCCATTTCTTCACCATTTCTCATCACCAATGATCCTTCCACCTCCACAGACCTTGGGTTGCGATGGGAGTCGCCTTCGGTCGCCGGAACAGTGGAGACCGGGTCTTCTTCTTCCATGGCGAGTTGGGGTTCTTCTCCATTAAATCCATCGATAGTCTCCCTTGGTTCCCCTTCAACAGCATCATACTCCGACGACTCGCCGTCGTCTCCCACCTCGCCGACGTCTCCCACCTCACCGGCCGACGGAATAGTGTGTGTTTGTGGTGTATTAGTGTGTGAAAGAGAAGATAGAGCTTTAGGAGTGTCCATTTTCTTAGAGAGAGAATTTTTTAGAGAGGGTTTTTTAGTTGGGATTTGCAGTTGAGAGTTCCAAGGTTTTTCAGTTGGGTTTTGCCGACGACCTACTACTTTTCTGCAGAGCTGACTTTGACTCCATCAGAGTATTCAAGGAGGGATTGGAATGGTTTGCGGAGTTGTCAGGCCTTTGGCTGAATGTTCAAAAAAGGCACTTAATCATCTCTTGTTCGGCTCAAGAATTGTCGGTAAATGTAAATTTCATTAATAAAGAGTAATGGTACAGTACAACATGGTACAACATGGGATTATCAACTGGTTTCTCCCTCTACCCAAGGGATACGCCATAATCTATACAATGCTCGTGTACTGACTGACGATGCTAAGTCAACGCTAAGAATCCTCTGTCTGACGTCATTGATGATTAGTATGCTCAATGTGGCCGGTGTCCGCTCAGTATGATCAAACCTCCTCAAGTCCCTCTCCTTCCATATGTGGTAGACGCACGCCGCCAGTAGTGTACGGTAAGCTCTATTAATAATGTGCTCCCCTCTCCATTTCCGTGTCGCCCATTCAATATCTGTTGCCCAATCTCTATTGGGCCAGTGAAAGCGAATCCTTCTGCGAATCTCATAAAGGCACTGACGACTAAATCTGCATTGGAAGAATAAATGTGGATGAGTTTCCGTAGCTCCCTCATCGCACAGTATGCACACCCCCAGGTGAGATAGCCATGATTTGTCCGTGGTAGGTAGTTTGCCAAGGATTGCTAGCCATAAGATGAACGAATGGCGAGGAATCTTCAAGGAGCCCAAAAGTAGTGAAGACCATCCTACTTTCGGCTCGGGGTGAGTGAATAATCGGTAGAGGGCCTGAGTAGTAGGTTGCCCTTCGTCACATCTCCACACCACCCGATCCTCTCCTCCGAAAATAAGCGGTAGGTTATGTGTGATTTCCAAACATTCAAAGTCAGTGATGGTAGGCCATTGCCATTCTCCTACTGGAATCACCAAGCTGAGTTTTGCTGATTCTTCAAGTCTAAGATGGCGGGGACCTTGAGGGAATCGCTCGATAAGTGGACCCAAGTGATGCCACGGGTCCTGCCAAACAAAGAATCTGTCTCCATTTCCAATCTGGTAATCCACGATAGCGCGAAGGAAAGGACGTAGCCTGAGTATTTTTCGCCATCCCCAAGAACCTCCATGTTCACGAATAGTCCAAATCGATCTCTCACGTAATCGGTCTTGGTAGAGCCACTGAACCCATATAGATGTCCTGTCACACTGGATAACATCACATAGTTTCTTGCTCATTAATGCGCGATTCAAGGTGGAGATATCCTTGAACCCAAGTCCCCCCTCATCCATCGGTCGACACACATCTTTCCAGGCTACCTTAGCGTACCCACTAGACGTCGTACCCTTCCATAGGAAAGTCCTCAACCTCTTCTCAATTTCACTGATGACTTTCTTAGGTAATATGAATGCAGAAGCCCAATATAAGCTCAATGCTGAAAGCACAGATTTGATGATTTGAACCCGCCCAGCATATGATAATGAAATCCCTTCCCATCCATTAATACGTGCATCAATTTTGAGATAAGCGGTTGGCAATCAGAGATGGTCAGCCTAGACGAGATTAAGGGAAGACCCAGGTACCTCATTGGAAGGTGGCCCTCCTGAAAGCCCAAAATATCCAGCATCTGGTCCTTCAAATTTTGAGCCGAACGTGAAATGATTAAGTGACTTTTTTGGACATTCAGCCGAAGCCCCGACAACTCCGCAAAAACCAGTCCTCCCTCTTTGAAGACTCTGATGGAGTCTAAGTCAGCTTTGCACAGTAAGAGGAGGTCGTCTGCAAATCCCATCTGAAAAACCTTAGAACTCTCACACTTCCAATGATAAGTGAATTGCATGTCCTGTTCAATTCGTTGCAAGAATCCCAGAGGTTGGAGATTTTCGGATTCCAAGAGGGGCACCTACCAATGAGGTATCTTGGTCTCCCCTTAATCTCTTCTAGACTGTCTATCTCTGACTGTCAACCTCATATTTCCAAAATTGATTCACGCATTACTGGATGGGAAGGGATTTCGTTATGATATGCTGGGCGAGTACAAATCATCAAAATCCATGCTTTCGACATTAAGTTTATACTGGGCATTTGCATTCATATTACCTAAGAAAGTTATCAAGGAAATTGAGAAGAGGTTTAATAAAATCGTGCAAAACAAAAACCTCTCAAAAAATGGACTCTCCAAAATATCTATCTTCTCTCACATACACTAGCACACCACAAAACACACACACACAAGCCCTAAACACTACAACACTGGCCGACGATGAGGAGGGGGATCCGGCCGACGGCGAGGAGGTGGACGGTGATGGTGGCCGGCGAAATACAGTCAGCCGTGGTTGTTTTTCCGGCGAACAGCGCGATTTTCAGGCGGAAGATGAGAAGGCGCCATTGATGGAACGATTAGAGGAGGAAGACAATATTCCTTCTTCGCATGGTATTGAGGAGGGCAAAGACGGATTTCTGGCCGGAAAAGGAGAGATGTTGAACGCTGATTCATCGCCTTCAGAGTTAGGGTTTTGCGCCGCCAAGGTAACCGAAACATCACATTTGGAAGATGAAACAAATCCGACCAGATCTGTCAAACAGACGATTGGGGAAAACGATCTACAGATTACAGAGAATGGAAACGAACTACTGATGTGGAAAAACATGAATTTAGCCCCTAGAATGAAGGATGTCGAAATACAGAAATATCTAGGGTTTTCTGAAAACAATGCGGCCGAGGAAGATGAACGGACGCGAATGGAAAAACTGACACATGACGAGTTTTTTCCGACAAAAAATGGCTGCAAAACGATTGAAAGAGATGGAAATGATACAACCATGGGAAAAAATCAAAACTTGACGACTGTTCATGAGAAATCGAATCTAGGGTTTGTTGACGGCGCTCCTTTAAAAACCGTTAATGGCGGACACACTGGAAATCGCTCGCCGGCTGACTTTAATATTGAGGAATTTCTGAGACTTGCGAATAAGGTTTTGGACGGTGATGAGGCATCAATGGAAGCGCTCAATAATGTTAAACTCCGATGGGAAGCTAAATTCGGTAGATTTCGACGATATGGGGCTGCGCCGTCGCCTGTTCATAACCCAAACCTGTGGCGTTGTCTCTTGCCGCCGCGACGCAATCTTCTGACCGGAAAACAGGCGGGGACGATGAAACAGCGTCATTCCATTACAGGTTTGAGTTTTTCACCGGAGATTCAGATTTCGCCGGATTCTGGGCAGATTCCGATGATGGAAAGATGGCCTCCGACGACGACTGATGAGATGCCGGAAGTACAGTAGTCTGACGTGGAACCAGTTGGCAGTGACGTGGAGAAATCTGTGGCTGGCATGTCAAATGATGTCATGCATGATGTGGGAGGATCCGCTGATGTCATGCATGATGTGGTTGATGATGTCATGCATGATGTAACTGCTGATGACATCAATGATGTCAGCAATAATGGACACCTGCCGGTTGAATTATGGACAGAGGAGGGCCTGAGTACGGCGGCCAGCGGTATTGGCAAACCCCTATATCCGGATGCAATAACGAGAGCATGCACGAGATTGGACTTTGCTTGGGTATGCGTGATGTTGGATGTGAGTTCCAACTTACCTAAACATATTATCATTATGACGCCTGATGAAGAAGGGGGAGAGACACCGTGCAAAATTGATGTGGAGTATGAGTGGATACCTCCAAAATGTACCAGTTGTTTGACGCTAGGATATTCTGCAAAGGATTGTGAGATTCATAAATCATCCAGACCTATTAAACCTCCAGTCACCGTTTACATTCCTAAAACGGGACCTGCGAGACCACCACCTGTGCAGGATCAGAAGGAGAGAATACCACCATGTCGAGGAATAGATAAACAGAGAGATGGACGTGAATATTCATTTGTGACGGGAGATTGAGTCGAGAGGAGAAGGGGAAGGAACTTGTCGTATATAATACGTTTGATGCTCTACACTTAATTGATGATGCAGATGAGATACCACGGGGTCCTAATCATAGCAGCCCCTTACTTGGTGATCCATGATGAATGCAGCAATATGGAATGTTCGTGGCCTGAACAAAAGAGACCACCAGCTAGCTGTGAAGGACATTATTGCTGAGTTCAGGTTACAGTTTCTTGGTCTTCTTGAAACTCGAGTTCGTTTTAATAATGTAGCTGCTATTCAATCTTTCTTACTGCCACAATGGAAATGGTTTATGGATTATGGTTTGGTTGGTAATTGGGTATGGATTGCGTGGGATGATAATTTCCTAGATGTTGATGTAGTTGAATGTGGTACCCAATTTATCCAGTGCCTTGTTTTTATACGATCACTACATGAGTCAGTTGCCCTTACTGTGATTTATGGAGCTTCGGAGGTGGCGGACAGGAGGGAGTTGTGGGGTGCTCTAGAGACTATTGCCATGCAGAATGTTGATGTACCGTGGCTTATTGGAGGGGATTTCAACGCGGTGCGAGATCTGAGTGAAGTATGTGGAGCATCGGGTGATATTCGAATGGCAATGGAAGAGTTTAATTGCTGCATTCAAAATGCAAGATTACTACCATTGCCCATGCAGGGAGAATGGTATACATGGCATAACTGCAGTACTAATCCACGGAACCTTTGGAAAAGATTGGACCGAATACTGATTAATGATAGATGGATGGCTCGGTTCCCGACATCAAGTTATACTAGTCTCACCCCACGAACCTCAGATCACTCACCGTTGATACTTAATGGGGATAGTCAACAACAATTTGGAGGTATGTTTCATTTTGATAATTACCTCACTCTTTCTCCAGAGTTTATTCCCAGTGTGCAGCAGATCTGGCAGCATAACATCATAGGAGTCCCAATATATGTGGTAACGAGGAAACTCAAAGCATTAAAATCGGTATTTAGAGAACAGAGGAGAAAAAAATGGGACTTATCGCACAATGTCCAGCTGGCTAAAGGGTTTCTTGAGATGGCACAGTTACTTGTTAGTTCAAACAGACAGGAGGAACTATTCTTACAGCTGGAACACTGGTGTCGGACTGTCCTAGCTAAAGCAGTCAAACTTGAGCAGAATATGCTTCAATAGCGTGCAAAAATGCAGTGGATGAAAGGGGGCGATCAATGCTCTTGGGTGTTCTTTCGTAAGATATCTCAAAGAAGATCGGCAAGGAGAATCTTACAAATCAATGATGATCAAGGAACTACTCAAACAGAACCAGGAGCAGTAATCAATGAGTTTGTCACGTATTATCAGAATCTTCTCGGGGGGGAACGACGACATGATGTGATAGACCTTCGTTTCCTTCGACCATGGGCTAGACATATAATAAGTGATGAGGACGCTAACTCTTTACTCTTACCATTCACAATAGACGATGTCAAGCAGGCGGTTTTTGACATTGCAGAGGACAAGGCACCGGGGCCGGATGGGTATTCATCGGGTTTTTTCAAAGCCGCATGGACTATAGTGGGGCAGGAGGTATCTTTGGCAGTGCTGGATTTCTTTAATACAGGCCAACTCCTGAAGCAGATAAATACAACACTTTTGGCACTCATACCAAAGGTACATTCCCCTATGTCTATTGGTGACTTTCGTCTGATTTCTTGCTGTAATGTGTTGTATAAGATTATCGCAAAACTCATTGTCCAACGGTTAAGTGTAATACTGGATTGGATCGATTTGCTAAATGGTCGGGGCTCAGACTAAACGTGCAAAAAAGCCAGCTTATAATATCACGTTCAGCACAAGGATTACGCGAGGAGATGCTGGCAGCACTCGGATTTCAAGAAGGAGTCTTACCATTGAGGTATTTGGGACTACCTCTTTTATCTTCTCGATTAACAATTGCTGATTGTCGTCCTTTATTATTGAAAATTGATAAACATATTACTGGCTGGGAGGGTATGACTATTTCATATGCTGGTAGAGTACAAATTATTAAATCTGTACTCATGTCACTGAGTTTATATTGGGCGTCGGCGTTCATCTTGCCAAAGAAAGTTACAAATGAAATTGAGAAGAAGCTGAGAACTTTCTTGTGGAAGGGGACAACAACCAGTGGTTACGCCAAGGTAGCCTGGAAAGATTTATGCCGGCCGAAGGATGAGGGAGGATTAGGACTCAAGGATATTTCCATCTTGAATCGTGCATTAATGACTAAGAAGCTTTGTGATATTATTAGGTGCGATAGAACCTCGATTTGGATTGAATGGCTTTACCAGGGTCGGCTACGAGACACTTCCATATGGACGATTAAGGAGCATGGAGGCTCATGGGGATGGCAAAAAATTCTTAGGCTACAGGTTTTTCTCCGCCCTATGGTGGACTATCAGATTGGTGATGGGATGAGATTTTATCTGTGGTAGGACCCGTGGCATTATCTTGGCCCTCTGAGTGACACATTTCCACGGGGACCGAGACTACTCGGATTGGAGGAGTCAGCTAAACTCAGTATGGTGATCAGTGGCGGAGAGTGGCATTGGCCTCCTATCACTGATTTTGAGTGTCTGGAGATTACACATGCATTACCCACAATCCATGGAGGGGAGGACCGCATTGTTTGGAGATTTGATCATGGACAACCTATCGCTCAGGCTCTTTACAAACTATTTGATCCACTAGGACCGAAAGTAGGCTGGTCTTCGCTACTTTCGGGATCACTTAAGATACCACGCCATTTATTCATCCTATGGCTTGCTATACTTGGCAAGTTAGCCACGACGGACAAACCATGGCTAGCCCACCTGGGCCCTTGTACTCTGTGCAACGAGGGAGCAACGGAAACACATGACCACTTATTCTTCCAGTGCAGATTTAGTCGATAATGCCTCACTGCAATTCAGAGAATGGTACGATTTTCTTGGCCCAATAGAGACTGGATAACAGACATTGCATGGGCTTCCCGAAGATGGAGAGGTAAACACATTGTTAACATGTCATATCGAGCACTTTTAGCATCATGTGTTTACCACATTTGGAAGGAGCGAAACTTGAGACGATTCGAGCACACCGAAAGGACACATAGCACCATTGCTTTGTTGATAGTTGAGGATATCAGACAACGGATCCATAGCATTACTTTGAAAAGTTCAGTTAGTACACGAGCCTTATATAGACTATGGCGTATCTCTTGGCCTGTCGAGGGAGAAACCAACTGATGATCACATTGTTGTATTGTACTACTTTGTTACTTAATGAAACTTACATTTACCAAAAAAACAGAAATTGAGAAGAGGTTGAGGAACTTCCTATGGAAGGGTACAACGTCTAGCGGCTACGCAAAGGTAGCCTGGAAAGATGTGTGTCGGCTAGCAGATGAGGGGGGATTTGGGTTCAAGGACATCTCTACCTTGAATCGCGCATTAATGAGCAAGAAATTATGTGATATTATCCAGTGTCCTTGAATCGCGCATTAATGAGCAAGAAATTATGTGATATTATCCAGTGTGAGAGGACATCCATCTGGGTTTAGTGGCTTTACCAAGGCCGGTTACGGGACACATCAATTTGGACTGTCCGTGAACATGGAGGTTCTTGGGGATGGCGGAAAATACTCAGGCTTCGTCCTTCGCTCTATCGTGGATTACCAGATTGGAAATTGAGGTAGATTCTTTGTTTGGCAGGACCCGTGGCATCACTTGGGTCCACTTATTGAGTGGTTCCCTCGTGGTCCACACCATCTTAGACTTGAAGAATCAGCTAAGCTCAGTTCTGTGATTTCGGCAGGAGAGTGGCAATGGCCTACCATCACGGACTTCGAATGTTTGGAGATCACACATAACCTACCGTATATTCTTGGAGGTGAGGATCGGGTGATATGGAGATGTGACGAAGGGCAACCTACTACTCAGACACTCTATCGATTATTTGATCCCCCTGAGCCGAAACTAGGATGGTCTTCACTACTTTCGGGCTCCTTGAAGATTCCTCGTCATTCATTCATCTTATGGCTCGCAATGCTCGGCAAACTACCTACCACGGACAAATCATGGCTATCCCACCTAGGGGTATGCATATTGTGCGATGAGGGAGCTACGAAATCTCATTCACATTTTTTTTTTAATGCAAAATTCGACTAAATTAACCATATAATTCTTATGTTGGCCAAAACCCTATAAAACTTTGCTACAAAGGAGTCAACATAGGCAAGAAAAATAGTCCATGAGCTTCAATAAGAAAATTTATGGAGGGATGATCACGACAAGTAAAAGGCTCAAAACACATGGACTTAAGCGAATCTGATTCATTCCCAGCCACTTGGAGCAACACCAGGCACTACATCTACAGCAGGAGCAGCCGCCATTGGGGGGGCAGCGGCCGTATCCTGCATCAGCTGTCCAACTACTGGCAACCGGTTGAATTGCACCAGCCACATCAGGAGTCCATTGGGCATCTGGGATTTGACCACTGGACCAATCAGCACCAATTGCAGCAGCAGAATAATCAGCATAGTCTGGGAGAGCTGGAACTTCCTCTTCTTGTTGTTCCTTGGACTCCTCAGGCTCCCTGTAGAAAAATAGATCAACCATGACATCCCATTTGTGTCCTGGAGCAATGACGCCACGCATCTGCAGCACCATCCTGGCCAAGAGCCAGAACAGGCAGCCAATGTTGTGCTTCCCCTTGTTATTGGCTGGAATACCAATATCAACATAGCGCATTGGCGAATCAGTATCGCAAAAGGCAATGGTGGGGATGTTGGATAGTGCGGCTTCTTTAATAGGCTGGTGATCAGTTCTTGG
This sequence comes from Sesamum indicum, assembly GCF_000512975.1. Taxonomy (NCBI): domain Eukaryota; kingdom Viridiplantae; phylum Streptophyta; class Magnoliopsida; order Lamiales; family Pedaliaceae; genus Sesamum; species Sesamum indicum. The sequence continues at coordinate 22,854,150 of NC_026147.1, forward strand.
GTCAGTAAGAATGAGCAGCCTTGGCTCACTGAAAGAAGTTTGCAGCTGGTTGGTGAATGTTCTAGGGGTGTGACGACCTGCACTCGCATGGGCACCTGTGTATTGTGCAAACTTTAGGACAGCCCTCTGACCATAAGGTCTGGCAGACTGGACAATGATGTCCTGGGGATTCTCGATAGCAACAATAACCCAGCAGCCATCTGAAGCTTTTCCCATGTTTTTCCAACGTTGATGATGTAAATTCCATCATTACGCCTCTTGAAGACGTAGCGCTCCATCTGAAAATCGCAGTTCTTGGTTCCTAGGTGAACTTCGGATGCCAACATCATCCGTATGTCGTCCTCTTTCATCGACAATATCCATTGAGCAGTCGCCATGGTTGAAGGATTCTCTGGTTTGCCGGTTCTCTCCTCCTTCTCTGCTAGGTTTCGCTACTGCTCTAATCTCATTCACATTTATTCTTCCGATGCAGATTTAGTCGTCAGTGCCTCTTTGAGATTCGCAGATGGATTTGTTTTCACTGGCCCAACAGGGATTGGGCAACAGATATTGAATGGGCGATGCGGAAATGGAGAGGTAAGCACATTATTAATAGCGCTTACCGTACACTGCTTGCATCGTGTGTCTACCACATATGGAGGGAGAGAAACTTGAGGAGATTTGAACACACTGAGCGGACACCGGCCACTTTGAGTATCCTAATCGTAGATGACGTCAGGCAGAGTATTCTTAGTGTTGATTTAGCTTCGTCAGTCAGTACACGAGCATTGTATAGATTATGGCGTATCCCTTGGGTTGAGGGAGAAACCATTTGATGATCACATGTTGTACTGTACCATTACTCTTTATTAATGAAATTTACATTTACCCAAAAAAAAAGGAAAGAAAAAGCTCTTGTTGCAATTATTGAATCAATAGTTAACCCAGAGTAGGCTGCTTGAAAAAAAGCTCTAAGCCTTTCGCTCTTCCCCTCCCAACCCCGGCTAACTTTTTTCCTAACTACCTTATTCATGAACCTTTTACCCTTAAACAACGGGAGTTATGTCCTATCCCCCACGGTTATGCCCGATTTCAATTGAGGAGAATGATTGGACCTAACCCTTTATACAGGCTTGCTTCTTTTCCGGTCCAGGCTAGTTCGCAAAACCTAGACTCCCATGGCTCGCTTGGAAAACGTTCGTATGTTGCTAACCTCTTATTCTCCTCCTACCCTTGAACTCTTCTTGAATCGAGGAGTTAAAGCTCAGCTAGGGCTGTTCCTCTCTCCAATGGATGAGCGGAGAATAGCATTCTGATCTTCTTTCTTAAGAAAACCTCAGTGGGGCGTGCCCCAACCATAATCCAAGCGGGCCCAATGAGAAGAGACCTGCCCTCCCACTCTCTCTCATTTATTCAGCGAAAAAAACTACATAACGGGGGCCCTTCCGTTCAGAGGGAGCGAATCCACTTTTTTATGTTTTCTGGGGGGATCCCTTGCATGACCAAGTCCAAAGTGGAACATACTTGTATAGTAAATATGCAGAAAATAGTAATGAATTTTCATTCTTTCCAATTCCAATAGGAAATATTATATCGGAGGCTTTTTGCACAACTCACGGATTTGCCCTGTTCGTTTAAAGCGAAAAGCATCCTTTGGAGATCTGGAAAGGAAGACTCCCGATCTTTTTGTCGTCCTTGAAAGAATCTCTCTCGAATGACTTTTGTCAATTCCCATTCGGATAAAGAGATTTCATTTTTGCGATGATTTTATTTTTTAACGAAAAGTGGTTAATAGCTATATCCCTTAATCGTGCTTGCTGCTTAGGGGTTGCTGGTGACGGTGCCGTCCTATTCGGCTTCTGGCTTCAGCCTCAGATTTGTGCTGCCTTTCGTCCTTCGCTTGCATCTAATAGCTTATAGGCTTCTTTCCTTGCTGCACTCATTCTCTCCGGAAGTGACTACTTTACTTTCTTATACTAGCTATAGCTTACCGCGAATACTGAAAGAACTGGCGATTTACTGCTGCTCTTTGTGCTTATTTACCTTAGGGTCCCCTATTCAAGCATCATAACAGGCATTATAAGACTGTTTGTAGTGTAGGCCGTAGGATCTCTTTCATTCATTTCTTTTAGTGTCAAGTCAGAACGAGAAAGAAAGGTTTTTATTCGTCAGCCAGCGAATCTTATGAAAACATGAAAAAAAATCCAATAGATTTAAAGCTTCTTTTTTGGTAAATCAATTGCGAAATATTTTTCTAGAATGCCCAATATCTCTTTTACATCTTCTAGGCGAAAATGTTCAATTTTCATAAGATCTTCTTATCTTCTAGGCGAAAATGTTCAATTTTCATAAGATCTTCTTGACTGTTATTCAAATCCAATAATGTATATAAAATGGACCTTTTGAGGCAATTATGGACCCTGGGAGACAATTCGGATTGATCAATAAAAATCGATTTCAATGCTATTTTCTTTTTGTTTTTTCTGAGTTTATCCAATTTATCGTGAAAAGTAAAAGGGGATAAAGGAACCGTGCGTTGATTGTCCTCTAAAGGTAAGTTTTCTTCTTCCTTATGTAAAAAGGGAATAAATAAATCAAGAAAATTTCGGGAGGCTTCATGAAGTGCTTCTTTCGGAGTTAAACTCCCATTTGTCCATATTTCGAGAAAGAGTATCTCTTGTTTTTCATTCCCATTCCCATAGGAATGAAGACTATGATTCACATTTCGAACATGCATGAATACAGCATCTATAGGAGAACTTCCATCTTGAAAGTTATGTGGCATTTTTATAAGATATCCGCGATTTCTCTCGGATTCTAATCCAATAGAAATATGAATTGGTTCTGTCAAGCTAGCTATATGCTGTGCATTGTCAATGATTTCTACATAAGGTGGTAAGATGATATCTTCAATAGAAATATGAATTGGTTCTGTCAAGCTAGCTATATGCTGTGCATTGTCAATGATTTCTACATAAGGTGGTAAGATGATATCTTGAGCAATTACATATCCAGGACCCTTGACACAAATAGACGCGTCACAAGTTCCATATAGATTACTTAATACAATTTCTTTCAAATTCATTAAAATTTCATGGACCGATTCTTGAATACCCGTTATAGTAGAAATTTCATGGGGGACGTTCTCAGATTTTACACGTGTGATACATGTTCCTTCTATTTCTCCAAGCAAAGCTCTTCGCATGGCAATGCCAATTGTGTCGGCTTGGCCTTTCATAAGTGGAGACAGAATAAAGCGCCCATAATAAAGACGTTTACTGTCTGTTCTTGATTCAACACACTTCCACTGTAGTGTCCGAGTAGATACTGTTAATTTCTCTCGAACCATAGTAAATATTTTTTTTATTTGATTGAATTATTTATTTCTCTTGTTTCTCTGGAAATTTCTTCACTGTTCATTTCTACACACGTCTTTTTTTCGGAGGTCTACAGCCATTATGTGGCATAGGGGTTACATCCCGTACAAAAGTGAATAGTATACCACTTCTACGAATAGCATTTGCTGCTGCAGTTTGAGCGACAAAGGGTGTCCCTCTTCTCGTACCCTTGAATCCCCACAAGTACCGGCCGAGGACCAGGAAACCACCCAACCCCGGACATCTGTAACTGTGATAATGGTATTATTGAAACTTGCTTGAACATGAATAACTCCCTTTGGTATTCTACGTGCACTCAGTTCTCGGTATAGCTTTGGCCATATTGTATCATCTCATAAGTATGAGTTAGAAATATATGGATATATCCATTTCATGTCAAAAGAGATTCTTTATTTGTACATTGAGCCCTTTAGCGAGTCTGACTATCCTTGTCTTTGTTTATGTCTCGGGTTGGAACAAATTAAATTACTATGCCCCCGCCTACGGATTAGTCGACATTTTTCACAAATTTGATGAACGGAAGCTCTTATTTTCATATTTGTCATTCCTTATCTTAATTCTGAATCTACTTCTTGGTAGAAAATAAGTTTCTTCCAAGAATCAGAAATTAGACTCGAGAATCGATAGATCTCATTTGTGTACAGGGCCGTGGCACGACTCCAAGGGGATTGACAAGTTCTAAATGGAATATTTGAACTTACTTGGAATCCGCCACAAAGGATTGCCTAATCGCAGTTTGTCGGAAAAGAGTGGACAAGGAATGAAAATCGACATACTTATGTAGGATTCGTCTGTCTTGTCTTTGAGCGTAGAACTCCAACTTCGTATAGAGAGTTATCCAATGCCTACTCTTTCCTTTTTTCTATTTCTTCAAGGTCACTCTAATAAATGCATTCTGCTTTTCCCGCTATCTAATATAGACCTTTTACAGCGGCTATCAGGTACGTGCTGCTAACTAGAGAGCACAAGATTGTCTCTCAAGTAGGGCACCTATTTTATTTGACACATCAAAATCAAAATAGAATATCATATATCCAAGTATAGGCTTTCTCCCTAAACTCCTGAGCTAAGGATTACATTTATTGCGCCTTTGAACATGTCCCTCTAGCGTACCGAACTTGTGAAAAGCATGATTTCAGATATGCACGGACAAAAGTAGCTGCTTAGGTTGCATATAGTTGAATAGGAAGAAAATCCACAGCCATTAATGCACCTCGAATAGTCTTAGTCTACTATAGATATGTTGACGGAGACCTTATTGATGGATCTTTCGGGGCTCTTTCTTAATGCTGGAAGAAAGTCCTACTTAAATAGAAATAAAGTACCACTAGTATCCATACTCATTTATCACATCAAAAAGCCGGAGATGAACTTCATCAGGCATAATATGATCCACTTGGTTTAGCAGAATATCATCAGTTGCCCACCAGTCATACCAAAGCAGAATTTGAGACCCATCACTTATTCTTCACTTGAAGCCATTCTGGATAGCAGCAAGACCCTTGATAATTGACTTCATATATGGGGATGGGGGAAGCATGCCCAGGAGCTGGTAATTTTACCTGATTACTTCTCATCTATCTACCCCACAGCACTTCTACTCATAACTTATCCGACCCGAGATCCCATCCAAGTTTGCCGATGAGAGACACATTCTTATCTCTTGCTTTTCGAATTCCTAGGCGGTGCCTCTTCTTTTGGTTTTTTCATAGCTTCCCTTTTTTTTAGTAGGTGAATACCCCATAATTCTTTATCAGAACCTCAAAGGAAGGATCTAGCAAGCTTGTCAACAGCCCCACATATTGAAGAAAGGAGCCAGCAGGTTTGCATTGAGTAGATCGGAATCGCAGTCACTGTGGATTGCACTAACGTGGCCCTTCCCGCCAGAGGCATAATATGATCCACTTGGTTTAGCAGAATATCATCAGTTGCCCACCAGTCATACCAAAGCAGAATTTTAGACCCATCACTTATTCTTCACTTGAAGCCATTTTGGATAGCAGCAAGACCCTTGATAATTGACTTCATATATGGGGATGGGGGAAGCATGCCCAGGAGCTGGTAATTTTACCTGATTACTTCTCATCTATCTACCCCGCAGCACTTCTACTCATAACTTATCCGACCCGAGATCCCATCCAAGTTTGCCGATGAGAGACACATTCTTATCTCTTGCTTTTCGAATTCCTAGGCCACCCTCTTCTTTTGGTTTTGTCATAGCTTCCCTTTTTTTTTAGTAGGTGAATACCCCATAATTCTTTATCAGAACCTCAAAGGAAGGATCTAGCAAGCTTGTCAACAGCCCCACATATTGAAGAAAGGAGCCAGCAGGTTTGCATTGAGTAGATCGGAATCACAGTCACTGTGAATTGCACTAACGTGGCCCTTCCCGCCAGGTTTAAGAGCTTCGATTTCCTTCTTTCAGAACCTCGCCACCTGCGCCTTATCAATAATATAACTCTATGTGGCCTTAGAAAGTCTGCCATGAACAAGCGCCCAGGTATTTGCCTAGATTATCTGTCAAACCTAGCTCTAGAAAATGGTACGCAGTCGCTCCCTCCTCCTTCTTGAAGTAAGAGGCCGCTAAGGTTGACGCTTTGATTTATGTGAATTCACCATCATCCTTGAACATGAGCAAAACTCTCTAACAGTCTTTCGCACCACTCTAGCTTGAGAGACAGTCGCCTTGGCGAATACGGCTTCCATTCCTTCTTTCCCACTTTCATGTCAATAAAAGAAAAAGTGAGAATTTTTCCATACATAGCACAAAGAGGTATGGAGACATCGGGATTGGAGACTTTATAGGACTTCATAGACTTCAATGCTTCCAAAACTTCTTCTTTAGAAAGAGGCTAAGCACTAAGAAAGGCTTTCTACCGGGTTTGAGGGCATCGATGAACCTAGTCAGGTTTCCAGTTCTCGCTCCACCTTTTCAGCTTAGCTTCCTCAGTTCCCCGCCCTAACGTTTTTTAAGAAGAGTTTATAAAAGGAGTTGTTGTTAAAAATCGTTAAGAATTCGTTCTAAATAGTAGCTACTCATTACACACAAGAAAGAGCGTAGGTTTCAGCTTCAATTACCATCGAACCTCAACGAAAGAAAGATATCACTCACACTGTGCCCTGCTTTCCTCGGGAGTGAGAAGTGAATCAGGGATTTGCCATGGATATGAGTGAAAGGAGGGGTCTGAAAGAGTTCTGCATCAATTTCTTTCTTTTCAGCTTAAAGTGCTAAATAACGGGAATCGAACCCCCTCTGCCTCTGGTAGTTTGAAATAAATAGATAGAACAACCCCATTTTAACATCCATTGAGGAAGGAGCGTAGTACTTTGACTTCCATTCAGTTCTATAAAGGAATCCGCTTCTAGTCCTTAAGCACAGAACATTACCTTAATAGAATCCCGCGCAAACATAACATTGTTGGTACGTCTATGTATGCTGTGACACGCAAACTCAAAGCATTGAAACCAATATTCCGAGAGCAAAGGAAAAATGAAGGGGATCTATCGCACAATGTCCAAATGACGAAAGGGTTTCTTGAAGCAGCACAAGTTCTTGTTAGCTCAAGAAGACGAGATGAGCTATTCATACAACTAGAACACTGTTGTCGACTCGTACTGGCTAAAGCAACAAAACTGGAGCAAATTATTTTACAACAGCGAGCGAAGATGCAATGGATGAAGGGAGGTGATCAGTGCTCCAGAGTGTTCTTTCGGAAGATTACCCAACGAAGATCATCAAGGAGGATCTTCCAGATCAACGATGACCAGGGATCCACTCACACTGATCCAGAAGAAGTTATTAATCAGTTTGTCATATATTACCAAAACCTGCTAGGGGAGATAAACGACGAACAATTATTGACATTCGATTTCTCAGACCGTGGGCTAGGCACATTCTGAGTAATGAGGAATCTACCGCTTTACTGTTACCGTTCACACCAGCAGATGTCAAACAGGCGGTTTTTGACATTGCTGAGGACAAGGCCCCAGGCCCGGACGGATACTCATCGGGCTTCTTCAAAGCAGCATGGCCTATTGTTGGACAGGAAGTGACTTCGGCAGTACTGGACTTCTTTAGTACAGGCCGACTTCTGAAGCAGATAAATACGACACTGTTGACGCTCCTTCCAAAAGTACATTCCCCTATGACGGTTAGTGATTTTCGACCCATAGCATGCTGTAATGTGCTTTATAAGATCATTGCAAAGCTCATTGTCCAAAGGCTGAGTGTGATAATGGACAAACTGATCAGTCCATGCCAAGCGGCATTTGTGCCAGATAACATCATGCTAGCACAGGAACTCTTTACGGGTTATAACCAGACTCGTCTACCTCCTAGATGTGCTCTGAAAGTTGACATCCGGAAGGCATATGACACAGTGGATTGGGACTTCCTGATAGTAGTTATGGAGATGTTTGGGTTCTCTAGTACTTTGGTGAAGTGGATTGAGGAGTGTGTGACAACACCTTCATTCTCTATTAGGCTAAATGGGAAGCCCCATGGATTCTTTCGAGGAGCCAGAGGACTTCGGCAGGGTGACCCTTTATCACCCTACCTTTTTGTACTTGTGATGGAAGTCTTTCATTTGGGCTTCCTGCAGTTGATTGATCAGGAGGAGGGATTTTCCTATCATTGAAAATGCGAGGCAGCCAGGGTCTTTCAGTTGGGATTTGCTGATGATGTGATATTATTTTGCCGTGCTGATATGAACTCTCTAAGAATCTTTAAAGCAGGACTGGATCGTTTTGCCGAATGGTCGGGTCT
>NC_026147.1:22862301-22862710 GCF_000512975.1 Sesamum indicum
CCGACCAAAGGAGGAGGGAGGACTTGGGTTCAAGGACATCAGTACCTTGAACCGTGCATTGATGACAAAAAAACTATGTGACGTCATTAGATGCGACAGGACATCGATCTGGGTTGATTGGCTGCACCAGGGACGCCTACAACATACCTCCATATGGACGATTACGGACCAAAGAGGCTCATGGGAATGGAGGAAAATCCTCCGATTACGGATTTTTCTCCGAAATATGGTGGACTACCGGATTGGAGATGGGAGGAATTTCCTCTTGTGGCAGGATCCATGGCACCACCTTGGCCCTCTTTGTGAATCTTTCCCACGAGGACCGAGGCTACTTGGAATAGATGAGTCATCCAGACTCAACACGGTGATTCATGAAGGAGTTTGGCAATGGCCCCTTATCACGGATCTT
>NC_026147.1:22862842-22869659 GCF_000512975.1 Sesamum indicum
AAATATGGTGGACTACCGGATTGGAGATGGGAGGAATTTCCTCTTGTGGCAGGATCCATGGCACCACCTTGGCCCTCTTTGTGAATCTTTCCCACGAGGACCGAGGCTACTTGGAATAGAAGAGTCATCCAGACTCAACACGGTGATTCATGAAGGAGTTTGGCAATGGCCCCTTATCATGGATCTTGAGTGTTTGGAGATCACACATGCACTCCCCACTATTCTTGGAGGGGAAGACCGTATAATTTGGAGATTTGAGAATGATCGACCAACAGCACAGGCTATTTATGAGTTATTTGACCCACCAGGATCGAAAGTAGACTGGTCTTCACTACTTTCGGGATCACTTAAAATTCCACGTCACAACTTTATTCTATGGCCTGCCATCCAAGGCAAGTTGGCTACGACAGATAAACTATGGCTTGCTCACCTTGGCCCATGTATCCTATGCAATGAAGATTTGACAGAGACACATGCACATTTATTCTTCCAATGCAGATTTAGCCGAAGATGCCTCACGGAAATTCGAAGAACGATACGGTTCTTGTGGCCCAATAGAGAGTGGAAAGATGACATTACATGGGCTTCACGGAGATGAAGGGGTAAACACATCATCAACATGTCTTATAGAGCACTACTTGCATCATGTGTGTACCATATTTGGAAGGAAAGGAACCTGAGACGATTCGATCACACCGAGAGGACGCCTACCACCATTGCATTACTGATCATTGAGGACATAAGACAGCGAATCCATAGCATCACACTATCTAGATCAGTCAGTACACGTGCATTATTTCGATTATGGCGAATCCCTTGGCCTGTCGAGGGATAAACCATTTTGGGACCATAGCTTCTAGTCCTTAAGCACAGAACATTACCTTAATAGAATCCCGCGCAAACAACGGGCATACTCAATTACTTACTAAAAGAAAGACACATTTGGTCATTCGCTCACTCCCTCGTATGCGCTCCCCATCCTACGCTTTTTAGGGCTACGGGTAGAGTGGCTAGGGAACGAAGAAGTTCCATCCCTACCCTTTTCCTATTAGCTCTTACTTAGCTAGAAACTCTCTTTATAGCGGCATAACAATAAGAAAGGAGCTCTCCTAAGGCGAAATAAATGGAAAGCCTTCGTTACAGAAAGCGATAACAGAATGCAGCTACTTCTGGGCATAAATGTGCAACCTAAAGACTAGCAGGGGCAAGCCTAAACCTCTACTTTCACCGTGGCAGCCTCTAACTCTAAAGCTAGAGTATATCTAAAGTGCGGGCCGATTTCTTGCCTTATCTGCAAGTCCCTTCAATTTCACTTGCACAAACCGCCCTCTCCTGTTAGTCGTCAATTGACAGCTTAGAGCCCTCTTCCTTCGGTCGAGCCCTTAGCGCCATCAATCCTCTTGCGCTTTCTCCTGATCACAGTGGTAGAGTGAAAAAAGGTCGTATTACGGTCTCCCATGGAATATCCATTTACTACGTGACTTCTGGTATCAAAGCTTTCCTTTCCCTTTCGGTCGAGTTCAGCCATTAAGGAAAGCGTCTGTTGGATATTTGGTTTGAACCGGTTGCCCCACTCCAACTAGTAAGTACTGGTGAGAGGGAAAGGGCGCTCCTGCCCTTTACCCAAACAGTACAAGAATGGCAATCCACACCTATTGGTGTGCTGCTGCCCTCAACCGACCTGATCGTCCCAATCCGGTTGTCTTCACTAAGAACAGATCCACAATCTCTTATCTAATGAATATGAATTTTCTATCGTTTTTTCCGCTTCCCATTGCTAGAACTTCCAGCGCTAAGGTGGTTGGTGGGGTAAGGCAAGCAACTCCTCTTTTCGAAGAAGAGTGCCTGCCCGAGCTATCTTAAAGTAAAGCTCTCTAGGTTAGCTATAGGTAAAGTTCTCCCAGAGCTGGAGACATAGGCCGCTACCCCTTCAGAAATCGGGAATCTGTAAGGAAGGATAGGACACAGAATAAGGACCTAAAGTTGTTCGTCGGATGAGATCGAGAACCAAGAGATGTCTATCAAAGAGCGAGGGGGACTGACTAGACGGCTGTCAACCAGCTCTAAAGGTTGCAAAGCCTTTAGAGTGCCCCTGAACGGAAGGAAAGAAAGATAAATAGAACTCTATCCTAGCTACCGGGGAAGGGAGAGGAGAACAGAGGTAACCATCAAACTATAGAATCTCACCTCAAACAAAGGCCCTCGGAAGATCCTGAAGTAGAGAAAGCTACAATAAGAGAATACCTGCCAAAAGCTTCACCTCGGTAAACCTTTGGAATACAGATCGTCCAGCCGCCGACAACTCCCAGGGTTCACTAAAATAGGAGGTTCTCTGCGAAAGACTATTGACTGACCTGCGAGCTGATCCAACACCAAGTGGGCCGCACCTCTGAGGACTCAATATGAAAGAGAAAGGTGTTCCCCCGAAAGTCGTCCGGTTTCTCACCGGTCGCAGAAACTCTTTGTTGAAAAAGGCTTCCCTAAATTTTCGTGGCATCCGGATCGGGATACGGCCCTGCCCTAGCGACCGCTCCTTACCTTTAGTTCTTTTCTTTACCCAAATGAGGGGGCTATCATTGATTCCGACCAGAAAGAGGAGGCTTTCCCGTGGGCTGGGAAGTAGCATGTTTGGCTTGGGTATTCCCCACTACTATGGGGGAGACGTCATTAGGGTTCAAAGCATTGATTCTAAGCCAGTCTAGTCTATTAGCAAAGAGCGATTCTAAGCCCAAAGGCTAGCGAATCCGACTTACTTACTTCGACTTAAATGCTTTCTTTTTTGAGTTCTTCCCCGGGCAAAGTCCTAATCAAAGCAGGCGGCGAGAAAGACGCAAAGGGGGGAGTTCTTCAACAATTAATTAAATTCTCGATGGGAACCTTTAATCTTAATAGAGTAGAAAAACCAAGGCTTGGAGTATCCAAGGTAGAAAAACTGCTACAAGTGAGGATGAAGCTTACTCTCAATACATATCTAAAAGGCTTGGATTAACTCAGATCTTTTCTTTCAAACTAGCTTGCGTAAGACACTTTCCTAAGAAAAGAATTAGAATAAGATTCTTTTTTTTTAGTTTTGCCCCAGAAAGGTAAACACCTAGGTGATAAGAGACAGACTTTGACTAAGGGGAATAAACAGCAAAGGAAGTTCAATACAAGGCATTAGCAATGTAAGGAAACTAGATGGTTGGTGTTACAAAAGGGCTTACCGATAGAACTCGTTTACGTGCTAGCCTAGCGGATGATTGGTACTAGGTAGGATAAACTCATATAGGGGAACAAAGAAAGCCCATTAGAGTCTTCCCACTTTGAGCACTCGCTTAACAGAAGAAGGTATTCCATCACTGATTCGATAGAGGGAGAGACTGGAATGGCATGCGCTTAGCTTTAATGACTTAAAGTCTTAGTCCTCCTCCTATTCCTAGTTCCACTGTGCCCTATTTCCTAATTTCATTTTTATTCCACCCATACATTGGTTGATTGAACCATCCTACCTCAAAGCAAAGAACTCCTAGTGAGAGGAAGATAGGAATTTGTTATACTAGGCTCAACCCCCAGGCCAGGCCCTAGGCTTAAAAAAACGTCACACTGTAAAAGAATGCTCCCCTCTTCTCTTATGAGAATAAGTTCAATCTTTAAGCTGCTTGTGAATGCATGTGGGATAAATTTCTATTCTTTGAAGAAGGAATTCTTAAGAACTGAGGAAAGCATCACCATACTTTTTTATCAAACTTTTTCTTATCGTATTGATCGATTTTCCACGTCTACCCTTCCTTCAGTGCTTTAGGCGCAGGATCATGGACTAAGAGTATTGATGGAGACATTGACTCTATCCATCTTGCCAAGAGAAGATGACCCATAGGCACCAGATAGCTGGAAATATCCCCTTCTTTCCTTTAAAAATGGACACCGATCCGAAATCAAAAACGAAAATTCTCGTATTGAATGTCAGAAAACGTGAGCGGGCAGTGCTGGGATAGAAGATCGCGCCCACGCCGACTCAAAACCAAAAGCCCGAAAGAAGAGAGAGATAGCTACCACTGAAGACTACAAGGAATAGAGCTACTAAGAAAGAAGGGAGGGTTCACCTCTCCTAGGAAATTCACTCTTGACTAACGGTCTAGCTTCACTCACTAGTAAGAACTCTAAAAAGAAGAAGAATTCCGAATTTCTATCCGGGCAAAGAAAAGGATATTAGGTAAGTGTTAAACTTATGTCCAAACTAGGAAACGGAACAGGAAAGCGAAGCGCCTAGTTCTAGACTAGGCTAGCATGGGAAAAGGAAAGGGGGAGTGAGTGGGCTACTGGCCCTAGCACACTTAGATAAGGCACGGAACTAATAGCAATTGAAGAAGAATCCGCAGTAAGGACACTAGTCTCGTTGGACTGCAGAAGCAACTGACATAGTTTAGATGTCCCTAAGACTTTTCAGGCCAATAAGGGTCGATGTAATTGACCTGTTGTCGCCTTAAGAGTTCTTGATAGTAAAGCACCGGCCGCATGCTTGATTGGTCTCGTTGGACTGCAGAAGCAACTGACATAGTTTAGATGTCCCTAAGACTTTTTCAGGCCAATGAGGGTCTTGATAGTAAAGCACCGGCCGCATGCTTGATTGCCTTTATTACGCCTTTCCTGTTGCCGGAATAAGCGCTCTTTTAGCCTTACTCTTTTCTTTAGCATCCCGCCACTCCTGAGGCTATCTCCAACAACAATGATTTTTGTCCTCCAAAAGCATACTCTTTTAGAGAGCTGACGCCCTCTCGTACTTATTTATATAAAGAAGAGTTCTGTCTTTCTCGCTACGCCCTTTGCCTGACTTCACTTTCTTACGGCAAATATCGTATGATAAAGCACTTCTTCTCCCCTACTTCTCTTGCTTGCTTACCTGGCGCTTGAAAGGATCGCTACTAGTCTTCATAAAAGAATTCACTCTTGCCGGGCTAACAAAGGGACATTGCTATAATATGTCTTACCACCCCCTAACCTCTCCCTATCGGGTCTTTCAGAGCCTCGGGTGAAGCTGTTCTTGCTTTGAGCTAACTTCATCAGATATGAATTTCTCACTGCTAGCAATCCAGGGTAATAAGGTATAGTATGCACCCATTAATTCAATAGTCAAGTATGCCTTTCTTCTCTAGAAGGCGATTTGGCCCATTTTCTCTTTCCTGGTAATAAGGCAAGGTCTTCCCCTATCACGACCGCCTGTAGAATGAATTGAATTCGTCTCAAAACAAAGAGCTAGCGAACCACACAAATTCCATTCCAATTATATCAGACAAAGCAGGATAGCAGCCATCAAGCTGCCCCTTAAAGTGAGAGCCTTCCGAGACCAATGCTATCAAGAAGAAGGAAAAACAGCCTTTATGGAGCCTTAAGCTTTCGCTGGGAGCCGGTTCAAGTAATGGAATGTCCACGTCCACATATTCGGCTTAAATAGCCCTCGCTAGATGAAAATTGCCTGGGTGGTCTTTCTCACATTGGTAAAGGAAGAAAAGACGATTCGGCCTATCAAGAAGATTTTCCGCATAAAGTCTCTTTTTTCGATTCGGCCACACTTTTAGCGATGAGGCGATGCAAGGAATGGTGTCAGAGCAGTTAGCAGCCATTCTGTGACCTTCATCGACGCCGTCATGGAATTTCTTTAAAAATCACATTACCTAGAGGATGAAGGGTTTTCTATATATATATATATATATATTTTTTGGTAAAACTAAGTTTCATTGAGTAAAAATGGTACAGTACAACAATATGGTTCCCAAATGGTTTATCCCTCGACAGGCCAAGGGATTCGCCATAATCGAAATAAAGCACGTGTACTAGAGAGTGAGATGCTATGGATTCGCTGTCTAATGTCCTCAATGATCAGTAATGCAATGGTAGTAGGCGTCCTCTCGGTGTGATCGAATCGTCTCAGGTTTCTTTCCTTCCAAACCTCTCGGTGTGATCGAATCGTCTCAGGTTTCTTTCCTTCCAAATGTGGTATACACATGCTGCAAGTAGTGATCTATAAGACATGTTGAATATGTGTTTACCCCTCCATCTCTGTGAAACCCAAGTAATATCATCTTTCCACTCTCTATTGGGCCATAAGAATCGTATTGTTCTTCGAATTTCCGTGAGACATCTTCGACTAAATCTGCATTGGAAGAATAAATGTGCATGTGTCTCTGTCAGTCCTTCATTGCATAGGACACATGGGCCAAGGTGAGCAAGCCATGGTTTGTCTGTCGTAGCCAACTTGTCTTGGATGGCAAGCCATAGAATAAATATGTGGCGTGGGATTTTAAGTAATCCCGAAAGAAGTGAAGCCCAGTGTACTTTCGGTCCTGGTGGGTCAAATAACTCATAAATAGCCTGTGTTGTTGGTCAACCATTCTCAAATCTCCAAATTATACGGTCTTCCCCTCCAAAAATAGTAAAAATGGTACAGTACTGTCGTGTTACTAGTAGGACTGATAATGAAGTTGTTATTATTACTATTGTTTATGGTGCATCTGATGTGATAGATCGAAGAGCCCTATGGACTGCACTAGGGACAATGGCCCAACAGTGTACGGATGAGCCGTGGCTGGTGGGGGGGGATTTCAATGCAGTCCGTGATTTTTCAGAATTCGACGAAACATGACCCAAACGTTGCTCTAGACCCAAGGATTTGTGTGATAAATTTGCTAAGTGTAATAATAACTATACATTTGTAGAAAAGGGAAACAAACTTGCTTTAATAAAACCGTGCAATTGACCCTTAAAATTAGCGAAGGGGTTCCTTGAAGAGGCACAAAACTTGGTGAGTTCAGACAGGCAGAACGAGCTCTTCCTTTCCTAT
>NC_026147.1:22870877-22875824 GCF_000512975.1 Sesamum indicum
GACGGCCTCATTTTCGATTGGCCTCAATGGAAAACCTCACGGGTTTTTTAATGGGGCGAGAGGTCTACGCCAAGGAGACCCTTTATCTCCTTACCTCTTTGTGCTTGTCATGGAAATTCTACATTTGGAATTCTTACAACTTATTGAGCAGGACATGCAATTCACCTACCATTGGAAGTGTGAGCCAGCTAGGGTATTCCAATTGGGTTTTGCAGATGATCTCCTCCTCTTTTGTGGAGCTGATATGGACTCAGTCAGAGTGTTCAAGATAGGACTGGACAGATTTGCAGAATGGTCAGGCCTCCAGTTGAATATACAAAAGAGCCACCTTATTTTATCTCGGTCTGCACAAGATAGGAGAGAACAGATGTTAGCAGTGCTGGGTTTTCAAGAGGGGCATCTCCCGATGAGGTACTTGGGTCTCCCACTACTCTCATCTAGATTGTCTATCTCCGACTGTCAACCACTTCTATCTAAAATTGATGCACGTATTACTGGATGGGAAGGAATATCATTATCATATGCTGGGCGGGTACAGATCATCAAATCTGTACTCTCAACACTGAGCTTGTATTGGGCATCTGCATTTATCTTACCAAAGGCTGTCATTAAGGAAGTGGAGAAACGCCTTCGAACATTCCTATGGAAAGGAACCTCTATGACGGGATATGCCAAAGTAGCGTGGAAAGATATTTGCAAACCGGTTGAAGAAGGGGGTTTAGGAATTAAAGATATTGGTATTCTTAATCGTGCCTTAATGACAAAAAAATTGTGCGATGTCATTAGATGCGACCGAACATCTATCTGGGTTGAGTGGTTGCAGCACGGACGATTACGGAATAACTCCATATGGACAGTTGGCGAACATGGAGGATCGTGGGGTTGGCGAAAAATGCTTCGTCTGCGCAGATCTATCCAACCAATGGTGGAGCTTCATATTGGAGATGGGAGAAGCTTCTATCTGTGGAAGGATCCATGGCACCAACTTGGACCCCTGCTTCCTAGATTTCCACGCGGACCGAGCTTACTTGGACTTGAAGACTCCACTAAACTTTCTTCGGTCATTGACGGAGGCCAATGGTACTGGCCCCTTATCACGGATCTGGAATGCCTTCAAATCACATATACACTACCCCAGATTCATGGAGGCGAGGATAGAATCATTTGGCGATTTCCTGAGGGGCAACCCACTACCCAAGCACTTTACCGACTCTTTTGCCCGCCAGAACCGAAAGTGGGCTGGACTTCACTACTTTCGGGACCTTTGAAGATTCCACGCCATTCATTTATCTTATGGATGGCTATCCAGGAAAAGCTACCGACAACTGACAGACCATGGCTCACACACCTTGGTGGGTGTATTCTTTGTAACGAGGAGGCATTGGAGACGCATAGCCACCTCTTCTTCCGATGCCGATTCAGTAGATTATGCCTTGCAGCTGTTCGTCGAATTATTCGAGTCCCTTGGCCCAACCGGGAATGGGGAAGGGACGTCGAATGGGCAATAAGAAAACGGAGAGGGAAGCATATTATTAACTCAGCCTATCGAGCACTACTTGGATCACTCGTCTACCATATATGGCGAGAAAGAAACTTGAGACGATTCCAGCAAATTGAACATCCGGCAAACGTTTTGGCTTCTTTCATTGTAGATGATATTAGACAGAGGATCTTGAGTATTAATATGTCTAATTCCATTAGCACAATTGCTCTTTACAGATTGTGGCGTATCCCTTGGCCTGTCGAGGGATAAACCAATTGACTGTTGTACTGTAACTTTATTATCTTAATGCAAATTACATTTACCAAAAAAAAAAAAGAAAAAAAAAATAGTGGGTAGTACATGTGTGATCTCCAAACACTCAATATCCGTGACAAGGGGCCACTGCCATACTCCTTCATGAATCACCGTGCTTAGTCTGGATGACTCATCTAGTCCAAGAAGCCTCGGTCCTCATGGGAAGGTGTCACAAAGAGGGCCAAGGTGGTGCCACGGATCCTGCCACAAGAAGAAATTCCTCCTATCTCCAATCCGGTAGTCTACCATGGTTCAGTGCCTTTATGAGATTCGCAGAAGGATTCGCTTTCACTGGCCCAATAGAGATTGGGCAACAGATATTGAATGGGCGACACGGAAATGGAGAGGTAAGCACATTATTAATAGAGCTTACCGTACACTACTGGCAGCGTGTGTCTACCACATATGGAAGGAGAGGAACTTGAGGAGATTTGATCATACTGAGCGGACACCGGCCACATTGAGCATACTAATCATCAATGACGTCAGACAGAGGATTCTTAGCGTTGATTTAGCATCGTCAGTCAGTACACAAGCATTGTATAGATTATGGCGTATCCCTTGGGTAGAGGGAGAAACCAGTTGATAATCCCATGTTGTACTGTACCATTACTCCTTATTAATGAAATTTACATTTACCCAAAAAAAAGGATTTTCCTCCATCCCCATGAGCTGCCATGGTCCGTAATAGTCCATATAGAGGTGTGTTGTAGGCGTCCCTGGTATAGCCATTCAACCCAAATCGATGTCCTGTCGCATCTTTTTTTGTCATCAATGCACGGTTCAAGGTACTGATATCCTTGAATCCAAGTCCTCCCTCCTCCTTAGGTCGACATATATCTTTCCACGCAACCTTGGCATAGTCACTATTCGTCGTTCCCTTCCACAGGAAAGCTCGCAACCTTTTCTCAATTTCATTAATAACTTTCTTCGGTAATATAAATGCCGATGCCCAATAAAGACTCAGTGACATAAGTACAGAAAAACTAAGCTAATTTCCGCTCTCGCCATGATGAAAGTGCAACTGACATTACCGTCGCAGCAACTAAGGTATACGTCTGCCTGGATTCGATTCGAGTGACCTGGCCTTCGAACCTCATGGAATAGTTTTCTAGATAATGCCGTCCGAGAGCGCTTTCCACGAAAGTGAGCCAGTGTACCAAGTTCTTGAAATTAGCCAGTCTTGGTAGGCCTATGCTAAGGCCCAAACGGCCAGCATATAACTGAAACTCAAAAAAAGGCAAGCCTCGGCTGGGAATCTGTCCATAGCGCTAACTGGTATTAGTGATCTTCCTTCTCTTAGCCCTCCCTTATACGAGGCCTTTTTAAAAGCCACTTGGCAAAGAAAAGAACAACGATCGGTTTCGAAGCGAGATTGACGGAGCGGTGCTCTGACTCCGCTTCCGAATCAACTAAACAAAAAGCTTCTACCACGCACGATATTTAAATTTAACACAGTAGAAGCAACCTTAAACTAACTTAATAAACAACAATCAACGCAAGAGCGCGCGTAAAAAGCTTCCCTCAAACCCTGTTTTCAGTTCCGTAAGTCAAGTTCTCTAAGTCTTTCTCTTGGCTTTCCCAATTCATTCCTACCTTACACACCAACTCTTTTTCCGCCTGCCGCTCAACATCTATCTTACTCTTCCTTGGTCTCTTCCCTTGAAGGGATATGAAGGATATGAAATAGAATGAATTCCAGGACACGGTATACTGTTTTAATTTAAAGGAAGGGCCAGACATGAATGGGAAATGGTCACCTTCCTCATAGGAGAAGGGGTGCATGCTAAAGCAAAGCAAGAGCAGCTTCGCGATATACGTGTCATTTATTTTTTTTTGGGGTAAGTGTAATTTTAATTAAGAAGAAAGTATAGCACAACAGTGTCCCTCATTAGGCGCTTCCCTCGACAGGCCAAGGGATACGCCACAGTCTATACAAGGCACATGTGCTAATAGAGCTAGGAAGCTTAATACTGAGTATACGTTGCCGAACATCTTCTACTATAAAGTTGGCCACTACACTCGGTGGGCTCAAAACGTCTCAGGTTTCTCTCCCTCCAAATATGGTATACACACGATCCAAGCAGGCATCGGTAGGATATATTGATGATGTGCTTCCCACGCCATTTTCTTGCACCCCATTCAACATCACTGACCCAATCCCGATTAGGCCACTGGAATCGTACAATGCGCCGAATACTACTGAGGCATCTTCTACTAAATCTGCAGTGGAAAAACAGGTGGTTATGTGACTCCACCATGTCTTCATTGCACAGCACGCAACCCCCAAGATGGGAAAGCCATGGTTTATCCGTCGTTGCGAGCTTCTCCAGGATAGCTAGCCAAAGGATAAACAAATGTCGCGGGATCTTTAAAGAACCCGAAAGTAGTGAAATCCAACCTACTTTCGGTCCTGCTGGTATCATAGCCCGATAGACATCCTGGGTAGTGGGTTTCCCACTCGAGCCTTTCCATATAATACGATCTGTACCCCCATGGATCCGAGGCAGCACGTGTGTAATCTCCACGCATTCCATGTCCGTGATCAATGGCCAGTGCCAATGACCCTCACAGATAACCGAGCATAGCATGGTAGACTCATGCAATCCCAAACTGTTGGGTCCCCGCGGAAATCTGTCTAGGAGGGGTCCAAGGTGATGCCAGGGATCCTTCCATAAGAAAAAATCACTTCCATCACCAATGCGATATTCCACCACTGAGCGTAACCAGCCTCTCAACCTCAACATTTTTTTCCATCCCCATGGTCCACGATTCTCCGGGATAGCCCATATCGAATCATCTCGTAGTCTGCCATGCCGCAACCACTCGACCCAAATAGAAGTCCTATCACATCGGATGACTTCATAGAGTTTTTTGCACATCAATGCTCGATTAAGAGTTCCCATATCCTTAAGGCCAAGGCCTCCCTCCTCCATCGGTTTGCAAATCTCCTTCCATGCAACTTTAGGGTATCCACTATTTCCCGTACCTCTCCATAAGATGGCTCGCAATCGCTTCTCAATGTTTTTAATGACCCCTTTTGGCAAAATAAATGCTGAAGCCCAATAGACACCCATAGCCACAAGAACAGCCTTAATGATTTGTACCCTGCCGGCATATGACAGTGCCAATCCCTCCCAACCATTGAT
>NC_026147.1:22876068-22881933 GCF_000512975.1 Sesamum indicum
AGTAAGTCATCAGCAAACCCCAGTTGGAAGATTCTAAGATCGTCACACTTCCAATGGAATGCGAAGTTCATATCCTGCTCGATCAGTTGTAGTATTCCCATATGTAGAACCTCCATCACAAGGACGAAGAGATATGGTGATAAGGGGTCGCCCTGTCGAAGCCCTCTGGCACCCGCAAAATATCCATGTGGCTTTCCGTTCATCCCCACCGAAAAGGAAGGTGAACTGATACACTCCTCAACCCATCGACTGAAAGTCTTTGGGAAACCGAAAAGCTGAGGCACCGATAGCAGGAAATTCCATTCGACAGTCTCATACGCCTTCCGAATGTCAACGTTCAAAGCACATCTCGGTGGGAGTCGGGCCTGATTGTAACCAGTGAAGAGTTCCTGTGCTAACATAACATTATCCCCTATGCTCCGGCCAGGGACAAACGCTGCCTGGCAGGGGCTGATAATCTTATCCAATATCACACTCAATTTTTGAACAATAAGTTTAGGAATGATTTTATAAAGTATGTTACAGCAGAAGATAGGGCGAAAATCTGCAACAGATGTGGGAGAGTGTACCTTGGGGATAACCGTCAATATTGTGCTATTAATCTGTTTAAGAAGCTTCCCCGTAGAAAAGAAATCCAGTACTGCCTTCGATATCTCCTATCCCACCACCGGCCATGCTTTTTTATAAAATCCTGATGAATACCCATCAGGTCCAGGTGCTCTATCCTTGCCGATGTCAAAAACAGCTTTTTTTATATCCTCTGCACTGAACGGTTCAAGTAGGTGGCCTGCCTCCTCAGTTGTTATGATATGCCTCGCCCAAGGTCGAAGAAACCGAAGGTCCATCACCCTCTGACGCCTGTCTCCCCCTAGTAAGGATTGATAATAGGAGATAAATTCATGTATGACTGCATTTGGTTCCGTTATTGTAATTCCTTGGGCATCATTAATTTGCATGATTCGTCTAGCAGTCCTTCTTTGGGCAATTTTACGAAAGAACACTCTGGAGCACTGGTCATCACCCTTCATCCATTCCATCTTTGCCCTCTTCTGCTGCATGATCCTCTCCAAATTCGGCCGCCTTAGCATACACAGGCCGACTGCAGTGCTCCAACAGAAGATTAAGCTCATCCTATCTGTTCGAGCTTACCAGCACTTGGGCCTGCTCCAGGAACCCCCTTGCCAACTCAACATTGTGAGAAAGATCCCCTTTATTTCTCCTCTGTTCTCGAAAAATAGGTTTGAGTGCCTTTGAGTTTGCGGGTGACTGAGAACATAGGCACTCCCACTATTTGTTTTTTTCGGTAAAAGTAAGTTTCATTAAGTAAAATTGGTTCAGAACAACAATATGGTCCCAAAATGGTTTATCCCTCGACAGGCCAAGGGATTCGCCATAATCGAAATAATGCACGTGTACTGACTGATCTAGATAGTGTGATGCTATGTATTCGCTGATGTATCATTGGTTAGCATACGATCAAGTCGCTTCCACAGGTTGCGAGGGCTAGCACTACGATTATGCCATGCGTACCATTCACCCTGCATCGGTAGTGGCAAAAGCGCAGTATTCTGTAGGCACGTATTAAATTCCTCCATCGCCACTCTTATACCTCTTATATCTATGAGTTATTTGACCCACCAGGGCCGAAAGTAGGCTGGTCTTCACTACTTTCGGGATCACTCAAATTCCCACGCCACATATTTATTCTATGGCTTGCCGTCCAAGAAAAGTTGGCTACGACTGATAAACCATGGCTTGCTCACCTTGGCCCATGTATCCTATGCAATGAAGGACTGACAGAGACACATGCACATTTATTCTTCCAATGCAGATTTAGTCGAAGATGTGTCATGAAAATTCGAAGAACGATATGGTTCTTATGGCCCAATAGAGAGTGGAAGGATGACATTACATGGGCTTCACAGAGATGGAGGGGTAAACACATAATCAACATGTCTTATAGAGCACTCCTTGCAGCATGTGTATACCACATTTGGAAGGAAAGAAACCTGAGACGATTCGATCACACCGAGAGGACGCCTACTACCATAGCATTACTGATCATTGACAACATTAGACAGCGAATCCATAGCATCTCACTCGCTAGATCAGTCGGTACACGTGCTTTATTTCGATTATGGCGAATCCCTTGGCCTGTCGAGGGATAAACCATTTGGGGACCATATTGTTGTACTGTACCATTTTTACTCAATGAAACTTACTTTTACCAAAAAAAAAAAAAAATATCAACATACTCTTGTAATGCTCTAATAGTGACACGGTAGTGTATAAACTGGTTTCCCACCTCAATAATATCCACATCAGTATAGTTATAATCCCAAGCAATCCATATCCGATTTCCAATATTGTCATAATCCATAAACCATTTCCAATGAGGTATCAAAAATGATTGTATACTAGCACAGTTATTAATGCGAACACGTGTTGGCCTGTCGAGGGATAAACCATTTGGGGACCATATTGTTGTACTGTACCATTTTTACTCAATGAAACTTACTTTTACCAAAAAAAAAAAAAAATATCAACATACTCTTGTAATGCTCTAATAGTGACACGGTAGTGTATAAACTGGTTTCCCACCTCAATAATATCCACATCAGTATAGTTATAATCCCAAGCAATCCATATCCGATTTCCAATATTGTCATAATCCATAAACCATTTCCAATGAGGTATCAAAAATGATTGTATACTAGCACAGTTATTAATGCGAACACGTGTTTCTAGGAGACCAATAAAGTGTAACCTGAACTCAGCAATGATATCCTTGACCGCTAGCTGATGATCCCTCTTGTTCAGGCCATGTACGTTCCATATGGCAAGGTTTAACATGGGTCCCCAGGTACGGGGTTGCTTCGCTTAGGACCCCTTGATGAACCTTCTGCACTATCAAGTAATTGTAGCGCATCGAAAGAGTTATATGTAACAATCTCTTTACCTCTCTCTTCCCGACTGGGTCCCGCTGCAGTTGGACGGGTACCACGGTCTTCTGTCTGCTTCACCACAGTGTGAGGTGTTGGGTGGTCTCTTGTTCTTTTAGTCACCATTGGGCCTCGCAGTGCTCCCACTTTGGGTACATACACATTAACCGGTGGTTTGATAGATTTGGGTTTGTTGACAGTGCACTCCTTGGCTGAGTGTCCCAATGTCATACAGCTGGTGCATCTCGGGGGTAGCCATTCATATTCCACATCAACTTTGCACGGTACTTCTCCTCCTTCCTCATCAGGTGTCATAATAATAATGTGCTTTGGCATTTTCGAATTCACATCCAGCATAACGCATACACGAGCGAAATCCAGTCTCGTGCATGCTCTCGTGATCGCATCCGGGTATAAAGGTTTACCCACTCCACTAGCCACTATGCTGAGTCCCTCCTCCGTCCCTCCTCGGAAGGTGGCGCAATTTGACTATATTCTTTTGATCTGAAAGTGGCTACAGACATGTTCCCGTCAGTCCTTACGGGATCAATGCTTGCTGGTATCTTTGGAGATAACCTGGGGCACGTTTGGTTTCATATGATGAACCAGATTGCATTCCGGTCTCCCGAACATACTGGTAGTCCTTCTAAAGCGCGTGTATACAGCTTTACGAGGGGTCAACCCCTCGCTATCTCTCATCTTGGCCGTCATTCACACTGACTCATCATATGGTCGTGTGGTTGGCAGCTTATGAAGTGTATCCTGGTAAGAAGTTCTGGGATTATGCCATCCTTGGTGATGATATAGTCATTGCTGATAAGAGGGTGGCAGAAGCCTATATGAGAATTATGGATGAGATGGGTGGAGTTATATCCATACAGAAATCCCTCATCTCCCATAATGGCTGCTGTGAGTTTGCAAAGCGCTTTGTAATAGATAATCACATTGATAGTAAGGCAGATCTGTTCGATCTCCTGTGTCTATGGCTTGTCTCTTTTTAGCGTACAACTCTCTTGCAGTATCAACTTTCTCTACGATAAGATGTAAGTTTCATGCATCATTTCGTTTGAGAGGTGCTGCGAATGCTTTCTCGCGTCGATTTAAAAGACGGCTCTCAAGTTTTTGAGCGTTTGAGTCGTCGTTGGAAACGTCATTGGTTATCTCTCTATGGGCCGTCGGGTTTGGTACCCCTACCTCTGGAGGTATGGTTAGCTTACCCTGATAAGGGTATTCTCAACTGTTACGAAAGAGGGAGAGTGCGTCAGTTCTTGTTAGAGGCGTCAAGCCGAAAGATATAGATGAAGAGTTTATATCTTTACTTGGCTTCTTTTGGCAGGGCTATGAGGAGACTAAGGAGAGATTCCTTGTCACTTTTGTAGCTAGTCACTTGCGTTACTTGAAATGAGACTATCAGGCTATCCTAGACTTCGAGCAGCCGCTTGAGTTCTTCCTCAGGCCCCCCGTGAGTCCACAGAGAATTGAAAGATTTTTTGGTAAAAGTAAGTTTCATTGAGTAAAAATGTTACAGTACAACAATATGGTCCCAAAATGGTTTATCCCTCGACAGGCCAAGGGATTCGCCATAATCGAAATAAAGCATGTGTACTGACTGATCTAGAGAGTGAGATGCTATGGATTCGCTGTCGAATGTCCTCAATGATCAGTAATGCTATGGTAGTAGGCGTCCTCTCGGTGTTATCGAATCGTCTCAGGTTTCTTTCCTTCCAAATGTGGTATACACATGCTGCAAGTAGTGCTCTATAAGACATGTTGATTATGTGTTTACCCCTCCATCTCTGTGAAGCCCATGTAATGTCATCTTTCCACTCTCTATTGGGCCATAAGAATGGTACCGTTCTTCGAATTTTCGCGAGACATCTTCGACTAAATCTGCATTGGAAGAATAAATGTGCATGTGTCTCTGTCAGTCCTTCATTACATAGGACACATGGGCCAAGGTGAGCAAGCCATGGTTTGTCTGTCGTGGCCAACTTGCCTTGGATGGCAAGCCAAAGAACAAATATGTGACGTGGGATTTTAAGTGATCCCGAAAGTAGTGAAGCCCAGCCTACTTTCGGTCCTGGTGGGTCACATAACTCATATATAGCCTGTGCTGTTGGTCGCCCATTCTCAAATCTCCAAATTATACGGTCTTCCCCTCCAAAAATAGTGGGTAATACATGTGTGGTCTCCAAGCACTCGATATCCGTGATAAGGGGCCACTGCCATACTCCTTCATGAATCACCGTGCTTAGTTTGCATGACTCATCTAGTCCAAGAAGCCTCGGTCCTCGTGGGAAGGTGTCACATAGAGGGCCAAGGTGGTGCCACGGATCCTGCCACAAGAAGAAATTCCTCCCATCTCCAATCCGGTAGTCTACCATGGTTCGGAGAAACATCCGTAATCAAAGGATTTTCCTCCATCCCCATGAGCCGCCATGGTCCGTATCGTCCATATAGAGGTGTGTTGTAGGCGTCCCTTGTACAACCATTCAACCCAAATCGATGTCCTGTCGCATCTAATGACATCACATAGTTTTTTTGTCATCAATGCACGGTTCAAGGTACTGATATCCTTGAATCCAAGTCCTCCCTCCTCCTTAGGTCGGCATATATCATTCCACGCAACCTTGGCATAGCCACTATTCGTTGTTCCCTTCCACAAGAAAGCTCGCAACCTTTTCTCAATTTCATTAATAACTTTCTTCGGTAATATAAATGCCGATGCCCAATAAAGACTCAGTGATATAAGTACACATTTAATAATTTGTACTCTGCCAGCATAAGATATAGTGGTACCTTCCCATCCAGCGATCCGTTTGTCAATCTTCAGTAATAGTGGATGGCAATCTGCAATAGTTAGTCGAGACGATATAAGTGGTAACCCCAGATACCTCATTGGAAGAACCCCTTCCTGAAACCC
>NC_026147.1:22882043-22883611 GCF_000512975.1 Sesamum indicum
AACCCCAGATCTCATTGGAAGAACCCCTTCCTGAAACCCGAGTAGTGCCAACATCTCCTCACGTAATGTTTGCGCTGAGCGTGATATAATCAAGTGGCTTTTCTGTACGTTCAGTCTAAGACCCGACCATTCGGCAAAACAATCCAGACGTGCTTTAAAGATTCTTAGAGATTCCATATCAGCACGGCTAAATAATATCACATCATCAGCAAACCCCAACTTCTTAGAGATTCCATATCAGCACGGCTAAATAATATCACATCATCAGCAAACCCCAACTGAAAGATCCTGGTTGCCTCGCATTTCCAGTGATAGGAAAATAGCTCCTCCTGATCAATCAACTGTAGGAAGCCCAAGTGTAGGACTTCCATCACAAGCACAAATAGGTAGGGTGATAAAGGGTCACCCTGCCTAAGTCCTCTGGCTCCTCGAAAGAATCCATGGGGCTTCGCATTTAGCCCAACAGATAATGAAGGTGTTATCACACACTCCTCAATCCACTTCACAAATGTGATAGGGAACCCAAACATCTCCAAAACTTCAATCAAGAAATCCCAATCCACTGTGTCATATGCCTTCCGGATGTCTACTTTCAGAGCACATCTAGGAGGTAGACGAGTCTGGTTGTATCCCGTAAAAAGTTCCTGTGCTAGCATAATGTTATCTCCAATGCTGCGTCCCGGCACAAATGCCACTTGGCATGGGCTGATCAGTTTGTCCATTATCACACTCAACCTTTGGACAATGAGCTTTGTCCCTTCATCCACTGCATCTTCGCTCGTTGATTTAACATAATCTGCTCCAATTTTGTTGCTTTGGCTAGTACGAGTCGACAACAGTGTTCTAGTTGTATGTATAGCTCATCTCGTCTTCTTGAGCTAACAAGTAGTTGTGCTGCTTCAAGAAACCCTTTCGCCATTTGGACATTGTGCGATAGATCCCCCTTATTCCTCCTTTGCTCTCGGAAGATTGGTTTCAATGCTTTGAGTTTGCGTGTCACAGCATACATAGGCGTACCAATAATGTTTTGTTGCCATATATTCTGCACACTAGGAATAAACTCAGGTGAACGAGCGAGGAAGTTATCAAATCGGAACATACCTCCATATTGTTGCTGTTGGTCCCCATTTAGTACCATCGGTGAGTGGTCTGAAGTGCGTGGTGTAAGGATCGAGTAGAATGTGTTAGGGAACCGTGCCATCCATCTATCATTTATCAACATGCTGTCCAGTCTTTTCCAGAGGTTCCGTGGTGTCGCACTGTGGTTGTGCCATGTGTACCACTCTCCCTGCATGGGTAGTGGTAGTAATCCTGTATTTTGAATGGCAGCATTAAAATCTTCAATAGCTATTCGGAAATCCCCTGATGTGCCACATACTTCGCTGAGGTCACGAACTGCATTAAAATCCCCTCCAATCAACAATGGGATATCAACACACTGTATAGCTAAACTTTCCAGGGCATTCCATAACTCTCTCCTGTCAATCACCTCAGTAGCTCCATAAGTGATAGTAACAGCGACTGACTCATGAATTGCACGAATATTAACAAGACAATGGATAAATTGC
>NC_026147.1:22884118-22884328 GCF_000512975.1 Sesamum indicum
ACGCCTATGTATGCTGTGACACGCAAACTCAAAGCATTGAAACCAATCTTTCGAGAGCAAAGGAGGAATAAGGGGGATCTATCGCACAATGTCCAAATGGCGAAAGGGTTTCTTGAAGCAGCACAACTACTTGTTAGCTCAAGAAGGCGAGATGAGCTATACATACAACTAG
The DNA here is from genome assembly GCF_000512975.1 of Sesamum indicum. Classification (NCBI taxonomy): domain Eukaryota; kingdom Viridiplantae; phylum Streptophyta; class Magnoliopsida; order Lamiales; family Pedaliaceae; genus Sesamum; species Sesamum indicum. Next base: position 22,884,291 of record NC_026147.1, read on the forward strand.
AACACTGTTGTCGACTCGTACTGGCCAAAGCAACAAAA
>NC_026147.1:22885193-22889111 GCF_000512975.1 Sesamum indicum
TTTTTGGCCGGAAAAGGCGATCTTTCTAGTACGGATTTGATAGACACAGATCTAGGGTTTTGCGCCGTCGCGGATAGTGAACAGACACGTGAGGAAGACGAACCGACTCCGGTCGTTTTGGCCATGACAGACGAACAGTTGATGATCTCTGAGGGTGGTGACACCATTCCAGTTCATAAAGCTTCTACCTTGGCCGGGAATGAAGGAGACAAGGTGCGCCGCCCTATTCTAGGGTTTAATGGCGCAACCTTGAATGGCGACAATGGCGGACAGCAGGAAGGGGTGTTCAATATGCTGGAGTTTCTTCGTCTAGCCAACACTGTTATCGACGCCGGCGACCGTGAATCGAGAACGGCACTGGAAGAACTTAAATCGAAGTGGAAACGTCGCTTTGGGAAGGAGGCCGTTGCTCGCTGTTTTCCGGCAACAGCACCACATAAGGCACCACCGATTGTCAAACGCACGCCATGGAGAACGCTGATTCCGGCGGGGGATGGAGGAAAAACGGTCGGAAACTGCTCTGGTTTGAAAATGGGTTTGCTGCCGGCGAAAACCCGAATTTCCAGCGACTTCGACGGTGATTTCGCATCGGAAAACATGGACAGGGGTGCTGGTTCAGTTTCCGATCTGATTCCGGCGAGAAAATCAGAAGTCCGACCGTCGATTGCTAGGGCTGACGTGGAGCGGGTGCATGATGATGTGGCGTCGAAAATTGATGATGCAGTGGCTGACGCAGTTGCTGACTGTTCTACTGATGTCATTGGTGATGCAGACTGTGATGTCACTACTGATGCAGACTGTGATGTCACTAATGATGCAGATTGTGATGTCATTGCTGATGCAGACTGTGATGTCAGTGCTGATGCAGACTGTGATGTCAACAAAAAGATAGAAAATTTCAGCAATTTTGCTACGAATATGGCTCCGATTCCGCTATTTATTGGGAATATTCCGTTGCATGCTAACTCGAATATGACAATCAATGACAAAATTGCTCATGCATTTCATAATTCAACTCGAAAGACCTTATCTTATGTGGCTCCAACGGTACAAAATGGAGAGGTTATAGTGCGACCAACATTGGATATTATACGAAACGGATCTAAACGATGGAGGGCTACCGCGGTGGGGTATTTCCTAGGAAAAAGGCCGTATTTTCATCATCTGAAAGAATTTGCAATGTCTGTATGGCCGGGCTTGAAAGAGGTCACTGGTACTACTAATGGATTTTTTTTCCTCCAATTCAAATCAGTAGCTGATATGGAAGATGTTATTGAAGGAGGGCCGTGGCTATTTCAGGGACAGCCTATTGTTCTCCAAAAATGGGAACCAGGGATGGTTTTAAGGAAACTACAGCATACACAGGTTCCTGTGTGGATAAAACTTCGTCACCTTCCAGTCGAGTTCTGGACAGAGGAAGGCCTTAGTACGGTGGCCAGTGGAGTGGGTAAACCACTATACTCGGATGCAATTACGAGAGCATGCACAAGGCTAGACTTCGCTCGTGTATGCGTAATGGTGGATGTGACCTCAAACCTACCAAAGCACATTATAATTATGAATCCGGATGAGGACGGAGGCGAATCACCTTGTAAAGTAGACGTTGAGTACGAATGGCTACCACAGAAGTGCAACAGTTGTATGACATTGGGACACTCTGCTAAAGATTGTGTTCTCAACAAACCAAAACCAGTTAAACCACCGATCGCGGTATATGTACCCAAAGTGGGGACGCTGCAAGAACCAACAAGGCCTGAACGGAATCGGAACCACCCTAGGGAGGATGATGATACTACTAATATACCATCCCAGCCACCACATATGCCTGATCGGAACAAGAGTAGACCACCACCAGCTTCAGTGGTAGAAAAGCCGAGGGAGGGACGTGAGTACACTAGAGATACAACCGGCCCAAGTCGTGAGGAGAGGGGTAAGGCGCTTGTTATATATAATACTTTTGATGCACTTCACCTACTGGATGATACAGATGAGCCATCTCGGGGTCCTAAGCATAGCAGCCCCATACCTAGTGATCCATGCTGAATGCAGCAATATGGAATGTTCATGGCCTGAACAAACGAGACCATCAGCTGGCAGTTAAAGACATCGTTGCTGAGTTCAGGTTACAATTCCTCGGTCTCCTTGAAACTCGTGTTCGTATTAATAATGCAGCTCAAATTCAATCTTTTCTCTTACCCCAATGGAAATGGTATATGGATTACGGATCCTCTGGTAATCGCGTGTGGATTGCATGGAATGATAGTTTTATTGATGTTGATGTGGTTGAATGTGGAACGCAATTTATACACTGTCTTGTTACTATCCGTGCAATACATGAGTCAATTGCTGTTACTGTCGCTTATGGAGCTACTGAGGTGGTTGATAGGAGAGAATTATGGAATGCCCTGGAAAATTTAGCTATACAGTGTGCTGATATCCCATGGTTGATTGGAGGGGACTTTAATGCAGTTCGCGACCTCAGCGAAGTATGTGGCACATCAGGGGATATCCGAACAGCTATGGAAGACTTTAATGCAGCCATTCAGAATACAGGACTACTACCACTACCCATGCAGGGAGAGTGGTACACATGTGCCCACAGTGCGACACCCTGGAATCTCTGGAAAAGACTGGACCGCATGTTGATAAATGATAGATGGATGACACGGTTCCCTAACACATTCTACTCGGTCCTTACACCACGCACTTCAGACCACTCACTGATGGTACTATATGAGGACCGACAGCAACAATATGGAGGTATGTTCCGATTTGATAACTACCTCGCTCGTTCACCTGAGTTTATTCCTAAAGTGCAGAATATATGGCAACATAATATTATTGGGATGCCTATGTATGCTGTGACACGCAAACTCAAAGCATTGAAACCAATCTTCCGAGAGCAAAGGAGGAATAAAGGGGACCTATCGCACAATGTCCAAATGGCAAAAGGGTTTCTTGAAGCAGCACAACTACTAGTAAGCTCAAGCAGGCGAGATGAGCTATACATACAACTAGAACACTGTTGCCGACTCGTACTAGCCAAAGCAACAAAATTGGAGCAGATTATGCTACAACAACGTGCGAAGATGCAGTGGATGAAGGGCGATGATCAGTGCTCCCGAGTGTTCTTTCGGAAGATAGCCCAGCGAAGATCAGCAAGAAGGATCTTCCAGATCTATTGACATTCGATTTCTCAGACCGTGGGCTAGGCACATTTTGAGTAATGAGGAATCTACCGCTTTACTGTTACCGTTCACACCAGCAGATGTTAAACAGGCAGTTTTTGACATTGATGAGGACAAGGCCCCAGGCCCGGACGGATACTCATCGGGCTTCTTCAAAGCAGCATGGCCTATTGTTGGACAGGAGGTGACTTCGGCAGTACTGGACTTCTTTAGTACAGGCCGACTTCTGAAACAGATAAATACTACACTTTTGACGCTCATACCAAAAGTACATTCCCCTACGACGGTTAGTGATTTTCGGCCCATAGCATGCTGTAATGTGATTTACAAGATCATTGCAAAGCTCATTGTCCAAAGACTGAGTGTGATAATGGACAAACTGACCAGCCCATGTCAAGCGGCATTTGTGCCGGGACGCAGCATTGGAGATAACATCATGTTAGCACAGGAAATCTTTACGGGATACAACCAGTCTCGTCTACCACCTAGATGTGCTCTAAAAGTTGACATCCGGAAGGCATATGACACAGTGAATTGGGATTTCTTGACAGCAGTTATGGAGATGATTGGGTTCCCTATTACTTTTGTGAAGTGGATTGAGGAGTGTGTGACAACGCCTTCATTTTCTGTTGGACTAAATGGAAAGCCCCATGGATTCTTTCGAGGAGCCAGAGGACTTCAGCAAGGTGACCCTTTATCACCCTACCTATTTGTGCTTGTGATGGAAGTC
>NC_026147.1:22889476-22896907 GCF_000512975.1 Sesamum indicum
TTATAGCACTGAGTCTTTATTGGGCATCGGCATTTATATTACCGAAGAAAGTCATTAATGAAATTGAGAAAAGGTTTCGAGCTTTCTTGTGGAAGGGAACGACGAACAGCGGCTATGCCAAGGTTGCGTGGTGGAAAGATTGCAGACCAAAGGAGGAGGGAGGACTTGGATTCAAGAATATCAATACCTTGAACCGTGCATTGATGACAAAAAAACTGTGTGATGTCATTAGATGCGACAGGACATCGATTTCGGTTGAATGGCTGTACCAGGGACGTCTACAACACACCTCTATATGGACGATTGCGGACCATGGCGGCTCATGGGGATGGAGGAAAATCGTTCGATTACGGATGTCCCTCCGGACCATGGTAGACTACCGGATTGGAGATGGGAGGAATTTCTTCTTGTGGCAGGATCCGTGGCATCACCTTGGCCCTCTTTGTGACTCCTTCCCACGAGGACCGAGACTACTTGGACTAGATGAGACATCCAGACTTAGCACGGTCATTCATGAAGGAGTATGACAGTGGCCCCTTATCACGGATCTTGAGTGTTTGGAGATCACACATGTACTACCCACTATTTTTGGAGGGGAAGACCGTATAATATGGAGATTTGAAAATGGTCGACCAACAGCACAGGCTATTTATGAGTTACTTGACCCACCAGGACCGAAAGTAGGCTGGTCTTCACTACTTTCGGGATCACTTAAAATTCCACGTCACATCTTTATTCTATGGCTTGCCATCCAAGGAAAGTTGGCTACGGCAGATAAACCATGGCTTGCTCACCTTGGCACATGTATCCTATGCAATGAAGGAATGACAGAGACACATGCACATTTATTCTTCCAATGCAGATTTAGTCGAAGATGCCTCACAGAAATTCGAAGAACGATACGATTCCTATGGCCCAATAGAGAGTGGAAAGATGACATTACATGGGCTTCACAGAAATGGAGGGGTAAACACATCATCAACATGTCTTACAGAGCATTACTTGCCGCATGTGTATACTACATTTGGAAGGAAAGAAACCTGAGACGATTCGATCACACCGAGAGGACGCCTACTACCATAGCATTACTGATCATTGAGGACATTAGACAGCGAATCCATAGCATCCCACTATCTAGATCAGTCAGTACACGTGCTTTATTTCGATTATGGCGAATCCCTTGGCCTGTCGAGAGATAAACCATTTGGTGATCATATTGTTGTACTGTACCAAATTTACTCAATGAAACTTACTTTTACCGAAAAAAAATAAGAACAAACCCGTAGGAGCGCGATAATCAAAAGTAGAAATCTATTTTTTTGTCTTTTTGTGCAGGATGATGTCATCCATGATGTCAGCAGTGATGTCATTTGGAGTGATCTCAGCAGTGATGTAAGCAGTGATGCTACCTACAGTGATGTCATCAGTGATGTCATCTTCAATGATGTCAGTAGTGATGTCAGCAGTGATGTCATTTGGAGTGATCTCAACAGTGATGTCATCTGTAGTGATGTCATCCGCAATGATGTAAGCAGTGATGCTACCTACAGTGATGTCATCAGTGATGTCATCTTCAATGATGTCAGTAGTGATGTCAGCATAGGTCATGCTAGCATCACCAGTGATATCACCATCCTTGTCAACTGCCACCGTACCTTCCACCTCACCCTCCACGTCACCCACAGAAGCCACATCAGCTGATTTTGGAATACCAACCGTCGCCGGACTAGTGAGTCGCCGATCACCCTTCACCGGAGCTGCCATATCAGTCGACGGCGGCAGTAAAGCAAGTTCATTTCCGGCGGAAAGTCGCGAAGTCTCAGGCACCGACAATTGTAGATCTGAATCTGTCGAGTTCCCATCAGTTTTCGGCGCTCCACTGCTTGTTCCTGACGGCAATAAGCATCTCATAGCCGTAAACCACCCACGCGTGGTGGCGCATCTCTTTTCTCAACCAACGAACGCAGCGACGGGACGCTTCGAAATCGCTCGTTCCATCTAGTTTTCAAATCTCTGAGTGCTGTAATGGTTTGCTCGTCTCCTTTGTCGATGATAGCGTTTGCCAATTTCAAGAACTCATCAAGATTAAACGGCTCAAATTTCCTTCCGCCATTGATGAAAGGTGAAGCTTCACCAAACCCTAATCTAGGCGGCGCTCGGAACGAACACGAGTCATAGGCCAAGTTCTCACCTTTCTCGTTTATAGTCGTTTCCACTTCCTCCACAGAGTCCGGCGTACGTTCATCAGCCTGAATAGTGCCAGTTTCCGACGGGTTTTGGCTGCGCGACCCTTCGTCTCCCAAAAACCCTAACAGCGGCGTCTGCAATTTTCCCCTTGTTTCAGCCCTCAAAAAACGATCATTCGATGTTAGACTTCCATTTCCATCCTCTGAAATCACTGTGTCATCGTTCCCAATTGTCTGATCTGCCATTGTTGCCGGCAAACTGCCCAAAACCGGCAATGTACGTTCCAATCGCAAATTTCCTGTTTTCGCTCTCGGGTCACCGGAAAACTGACCAAAACAATCCGTCTCTCGCCGTCCTTCATCACCCTCAGCCTCCCCCTCGCCGGCCGGAGCTCCTTCCTCGTCGCCGGCAGGGGTTTGAGTTGTTAGGGCTTGTGTGTGTGTGTTTTGTGGTGTAGTAGTGTGTGAGAGAGAATAGAGAGGGTCCATTTTTTTGAGAGAGAATTTTTGAATTGAAAGATTACCTGAAGAGAAAACGATAGAAAGGTATGGCATCATTTTCCGCGCATGGGATATGTTGAGGAACAGGGAAGTGATTCTTCCCTTATCTCCTTTGAGTGATACAAGTGGTTTAGACCTTCCAACCTCTGAAATTTCCACTTCAGAGGGTCAGCCGATCAAAACATAGAGAGCGCAGTTCCAGCAGAGGCCTAATCAGACCGAGAGTCTGGACTTATGCCCGGACCAGTTGAAATTCGCAGAGGGATCGATTGTAAACCAACCTCAACTGAAGCCGAGGAGCTGAAATCGACATTTGGATGAAAGCGGGTAAAATTGGCATAGATTTGGGTGCTTTGTCTTGATTCATTTCTTTGCTCAACTGCCTTTTAATTGGGTGCTTTGTCTTGATTCATTTCTTTGCTCAACTGCCTTTTAAGGTAGCTGGTGATTCCTTGTAAACTTCGAATATGCTAGTCGAGATGTCTCGAATGTGAATGGACTAGATGCCTTCACCTCGGTCAACTAATAAGTAGTATCCATCATTGAAGCTAGGCCCTTCCCGCTTTGCAAACAATCTCTTGGTGCTGTTAGGAAGCAAGGCACACCTTTCTCCGAGCTTCCCAATGGGCCGGTGCCTTCTATATAGTTTTCATCTCCCCAGGCGATCCAGTAATAAAGAATATCCTGCTCGCAGGCCTAGGCCGCCAAAGCCGGATGGATTGCTTGACACGACACCGATTCACAGATCAGGCCATATCTGATACTGGTTGGACATATTCATTAGTGAAGGACCAGGCCCATGCCAGCACATGGCACTGATAGAAATCTATATGTTCAAGAAGGATTTTCCCTATCATCACTGTCGAATTCCGTCACCCACTTTAGCTTCGTGTGCATAGCCTTCCTTTTGCCTTCGGGAGAATAGATGTCTAATGAACTTCCCCTAGAAAGACTTGGGAACCCCATCTATAGTCTAATCTTTCTCTAGACGCAAGAGCTAACTATCTATCCTATCTAAAGAAAGTCCCTTAGGGGATCTTTGTACATTAGAAGATCCCGACTCTTTCCTAAGCAGATGCTCTACAGCGTCCACGTGACTCATACCTAGGATGGGTGGCTCTCCATCTGATTCGTGAACTCACCCAGACCGGAAGGAACTTTCCCTCCGAAAATGCTGAGTCGAGAAAGTGGTCACTGAACCGAATTCAGATGTGTATTTCGAGGTTCTTTATGAATAGCAGTATCTAAAGAAAGTCCCTTAGGGGATCTTTGTACATTAGAAGATCCCGACTCTTTCCTAAGCAGATGCTCTGCAGCGTCCACGTGACTCATACCTAGGATGGGTGGCTCTCCATCTGATTCGTGAACTCACCCAGACCGGAAGGAACTTTCCCTCCGAAAATGCTGAGTCGAGAAAGTGGTCACTGAACCGAATTCAGATGTGTTTTTCGAGGTTCTTTATGAATCGGCTCTAGAGTAGCATTCAACGTCCTGGCTTCACTACCAATTCCATTACACATTTTTTTTCTGCTGACTTATTCTCAGTAATTAGCTTAGCCCCTATTCTACTTGAGTTAGTTGTAGCAGCTGACGACAGGACGATAAGACAATGACAATCCAAGTTTTATTCCTTGGCTCCCATTCTCAACATTCCGCTCCATCTTCGTAGTATTTGATTCCCTTTGGTATTCCAGTTCTTTTGATTCCTTACGAGAAATTATTGAAGTGAACTTATCAAAGAAAGAGAGAGTTGTGGCAGCCAGAGTCTTACCGTAGACTTAGGCGCGGCGTGACTAAAGAAAGACAAGCAATTGGTGAAGCCCATATTCTGAGATTTTTACATTCGCTCGAAATAAGCAAAGTTATGTTCTTTAGCATTGTGTGCGAAGTGGATAATCCATCCCAAAGCCTTATTGATAGCAGGGATTCGTCCTACCCACCAACCAAGCAAAGCAAGCCAGCCAACAAAGATTGATCCAGTTGGGGACTTTCCCGGGGATGGGAGTCCTTTATATGAGGATTCACCCCTGAAACTCGAAAGAGAGTCCTACCCTACGCCCACAACAAGAATCGCCTAAGCCAATTAGCTGTTGCCGACCGTGCTTCAGAAAGAGAGTCCTTTCCTACGCCCACAACAAGAATCGCCTAAGCCAATTAGCTGTTGCCGACCGTGCTTCACTCCACCTCGCTTTCGACTTTAGCTCCTTTGCTGCTGACCCTTACACCATAAACAGAATACCTGTTTCCGACCGGACAGGAGAAGGAACTAGAGTGGACTTCTTTGTTGGACCGACAAACCGATCAAGACCAGTTGGGAGCAATAGCGTCTTAAACTTTCCCTAAGACCTATACACAAGCGATTCGCCATAGTCCAATCGATTGAGGAGGACAGCCAACGACCGAGCTTGAGGTGGGAATACAGATAGAATCTATCTATTTATTATTTCTTCTTTTGATCCCCCGAATTGATGCTTATTATCAATCCTTGTGAGAGTTTATAAGGGAGCCCCCTATGCGATGGCTTTAACACGCTCTCCCTCTACGAGATGAACTCAACAGAAAAGAGGGGAGGGGCGCATATTTCTACTGAACTGAAACAAAGCCAGCAAGCCACTGCGTTCCTCGGATGCCCATCTCTTCTCTTTGCTTGTAGGAACAAGGAAGGGGCTTGTCTATCGAATACTCTCTTGTCTTGTTTATGGAGTGGTTCTCTATTCTCTTTATCTCGATCGTGTAGGAATCCCCACCTCTATATAAACTATTTTATCCAAGCATTGCTTCTATGGTTGAGAAGCGTTTTGATAGTATCCTCGCCTTAACATTATAGAGTGAGATCGAGACCTGTATCTAGTCTCGGCTCCTTCAGCAGCATCATAGCTAGCAGACCCACTTCCATTCGCAGTTACAATTCCAATTGATCCCGCCTAAAAGAAAAGTAGTTGATAGCCGGTCCAATCTTGCCCTATTTGTTCGGTCTTTAAAAGGACCTGGCTACTTTAGCTATGAAAAGCAGCTCAGTAGAAAGGCATTTCTTTCATTATCATTTTACATTTTAGAAGGGCATCCCATTAGAAAGCATTTTATTAACATTAGCAAGGACGGTTGGTAGTTTGGTAAACGAAGAAGAACTAGGCTATGGCTCAACTTGCAGCAAGTCTAGACTTCCCTGGCTTAGACGGAAGAGAGATTCTTTCAAGCCCTCCTCACTCAACAAAGGAAATCATTCGAATCCTGTGGGGGTTAGTCAAGGCCAATGGTCCCACACCTCAAGGACGAGAGAAATCCTTCCTTACTTCACTGCAATGCAAGAAGGAACCCAGAAGCCCCTTACACTAGGGGACTAGGATTCATAGTACGTGCTCTACGCGATACACAAACAGATAGAATAGCCGGAGCACGGTAGGAATGGACTGCTGCCAAGGCTTTAAATGATAAGAAAGCAGGCTTTGAATGAAACTCGTTCGAAATAAAGGAATTCCACATAGACAAGCAAACAGGGCTCGTTTCGTCTTCTACACATCTTTTTCCTTTCCCCTATCTGATAAAGTAAGGCGAGCTTGAATTGAAGCTTTCTTGATATCTATATAAAATAAAGAAAGCAGGCTTTGAATGAAACTCGTTCGAAATAAAGGAATTCCACATAGACAAGCAAACAGGGCTCGTGGGGAGACCGCCGGCGAAGCTCCGGCGGATAGTGACGGTGACGGAACAGTGGCTGGCTGTCAAACGAACAACCATGAACGAAGGGTTGGAAACCAAGCTGTGCGTGTTGAAGATGAGTGGTCGGGTTTTCCGCTGCCGGCTGAAACGGCCGTTTTTCCGCCGGCTGAGGGTAGCCCAAGGGTTCCTTTGGGCGTAGAAGGACCGACGACGGAGAAAGGTGGGCGTTTGAGAGCTGAAATCGTGATTTCAGATCCGACCGTTGGAGGCGACGCGAGCTCGAATAACGTCAATGGCGGACCGTCTTCCTCGTCGTTCAACCTGGACGAGTTCTTGAACCTGGCCTGCCGCGTCATTGACCACGGAGATGAGGCAGCCATGGATGCGCTGAACGAGCTCAAAAACCGATGGAAAAAACGATTCGGAGACAACACCAAGCCGCGGCAAACGACGACGATGGAGGGCGGCCGTGAACGACCTGTCACCGGTGGTCTGCGCAAGGCCTTGCGATGCCTTATCCCACCAGATCGAGCGCAAACCACGGGCAGAAATTCTGGTAAGGCTCCGGCGATGCTCCAACTCCCCGCGACCGTGACTGTGCGAGCTCCAACGACGGCGAGTGGCGGAAATGGAGTTTCTTCTTGTCATCCGGCCAACCTTGAGGGTCGGAAAGTTGCAGGGAATGCGTCCGCAGCTGCGAGACCCCCAGGCGCGTTTTTCCGGCGATTTGGTGAGCGGACGGAACCTTCTCCGACGACCGGTGACGTGTGCCGGAAATCTGACGTGGATGCCGAGGTGGACACGCCTGGAGCTGATGTGGCGGCGGAAGTGGGTGACAAGGAGGGTGAGGTGGAACATGAGAGGGCTGATGTCATCCATGATGCATCAAGGGCTGATGTCATCCATGATGCTAGGGCTGAGGTCATCCATGATGCTAGGGCTGAGGTCATCCATGAGGCTAGGGCTGATGTCATCCATGACACTAGGGCTGATGTCATCATTGAAGCTAGGGCTGATGTCATCCATCCTAGGGCTGACATCACCAATTCTATGGGGGAAAAAAAGAGCAACCTGGGGAAAAAAT
>NC_026147.1:22897469-22929794 GCF_000512975.1 Sesamum indicum
AAAGCCAACGTCCCTCCCCCTCCACCAATTACCGAGGAGAGAGTAAAGAAACATAAGACCGTGGCTGTGGTGGAGGATAAAGAGAAAGGAGATGAAGGTACAAAACAGAATAAACGCTTCAACTCATTGCAGAAAGAGAAGGGAAAGGAAGTGGTTACTTTTAATCCTTTTGATGCTCTGAATTCACTGGACGACGCAGAAGAGAACACTAGGGGTCCTATCACATGCAGCCCCTCTAGTAGTGATCCATGTTGAATCTCGCAGTGTGGAATGTCCGGGGGCTGAATAAGAGAGACCATCAGCTCGCATTAAAGGACCTTATCTCGGAATACAGGTTAGACTTCATGGGCATCTTAGAAACTCGTGTGCGTTTTAACAACGTCATGCATATTCAGTCTGTTTTGCTTCCGCATTGGAAATGGTTTGTTGATTATGCAACTGTGGGTAATCGTATTTGGGTAGCGTGGGATGATAATGTTGTGGACGTTCATATTCTTGATTTGGGGAACCAATTTATGCACTGTCGTGTCACTCATAGGACAGATAGTGAATCCCTCATAATCACTATCGTTTATGGTGCCTCTGAGATGATAGATCGCAGAAATTTATGGAATACCTTGGAATCATTAGCTCGAGGGCACTCGGATGAGCCCTGGCTAGTGGGGGGGGGACTTCAACGCGGTCCGAGATATGAATGAGGTGTGTGGAGCTTCTGGGGATATAAGGATGGCCATGGAAGAATTCAATGCTGGTATTCAGGAGGCCGGGCTAATACCCATGCCTATGCAGGGGGAATGGTATACTTGGCACAACTGCAGCACGAACTCGCGAAGTCTATGGAAGAGATTGGATCGTTTCCTTATTAATGATAGATGGCTTGCGAGGTTCCCTTCCTCATACTATCATTGCCTTCTACCGCGGACTTCTGACCACTCGCCGCTCCTTCTACATGGGGACAGGCAAAATCAAACAGGAGGTATGTTTCGATTTGACAACTACCTAACACTCTCACCTGAATTCATCCCCAATGTGCAAAATATCTGGCAGAATACAATCGTTGGGGTGCCTATGTTTGCGGTAACACGTAAACTTAAAGCACTAAAACCGGTCTTCAGAGAGCAAAGGAGGAAGAAGGGGGATTTGACCCTCAACGTGCAATTAGCTAAAGGCTTTCTAGATGAGGCACAACAACTGGTGAGTTCAGATAGACAGAATGAGGCCTTTCTACTATTAGAACACTGTTGCCGCCTGGTTTATGCAAAAGCGGCAAAACTGGAACAAATGATACTGCAACAGCGAGCCAAGATGCAATGGATGAAGGGGGGTGACCAATGCTCCCGAATTTTCTTTCGTAAAATTGCCAAGAGAAGGGTGGCAAGGAGGATACTGCAGATTAATGATGACAACGGGACCATCCACACTGAACTAGAAGAGATTATCAATGAATTTGTCTGTTACTATCAAAATCTATTGGGCGGTAACAGACGTCAGATAACGCTAGATATTGGCTTTCTTAGACCGTGGGCAAGACATATTCTTTCTAATGAAGAGGCTGGCCATCTTATATTGGCGTTTACACTGGATGATGTGAAGCAAGCAGTATTTGACATTGCAGATGACAAGGCCCCGGGACCTGATGGATATCAGGATTCTTTAAAGCAGCCTGGCCAGTGGTGGGACAGGAAGTTACAAAGGCGGTACTGGAATTCTTTAGTACCGGTAAACTACTCAAACAAGTCAACTCCACACTTTTGGCACTAATCCCAAAGGTACACACTCCTATGACTGTTGGTGATTTTAGACCTATTTCATGCTGTAATGTGTTATACAAAATTATTGCGAAATTACTTGTCCAGCGGTTGAGGGTGGTCCTGGACAAGATTATTAGTCCCTGTCAGGGAGCATTTATCCCAGGGCGTAGCATTGGGGACAACATTTTGTTGGCACAGGAACTGCTCACGGGATACAACCAGGTGAGGCTTCCACCTCATTGTACCCTAAAAGTTGATATCAGGAAAGCATATGATACTGTTGAGTGGGATTTCCTACTTGCGGTCTTGCAACTATTTGGATTCCCCCAAACGTTCACCAGGTGGATTGAGGAGTGTGTAACGACGGCGGCTTTTTCGATTGGTCTTAATGGAAACCCTCACGGTTTCTTTGCAGGAGCACGTGGACTAAGACAGGGAGACCCTCTATCGCCCTATCTCTTTGTTCTTGTTATGGAAGTCTTGCATTTGGGATTATTGCAACTTATTGAGCAGGACTCGCAATTCTCTTTTCACTGGAAATGTGAGCCGGCCAAAGTCTTCCAGATGGGATTCGCAGACGATCTCCTGCTCTTCTGTAGAGCTGACTTGAATTCACTCGGGACCCTCAAGAGGGGGTTGGACCGATTTGCAGAATGGTCGGGACTTCGGCTGAATGTACAAAAAAGTCATGTCATTATCTCTCGATCGGCACAAGCCTGGAAGGATCAGATTTTAACAATCATGGGTTTCCAAGAGGGCCAACTACCAATGAGGTACTTGGGTCTCCCTCTACTGTCTTCTAGATTGTCTATATCCGAATTGTGATGCTCGCAAATGGCTGGGGAGGAATTTCATTATCATATGCTGGACGTATACAAATCATTAAATCTGTACTTTCAGCAATGAGCATCTATTGGGCGTCTGCATTCATCTTACCAAAGGCTATTATTAAATAAATTGAGAAACGGCTCAGAACTTTTCTTTGGAAAGGCACTTCTACATTGGGATACGCCAAGGTAGTGTGGAAGGATGTGTGTAAACCTATTAATGAAGGAGGCCAAGGAATTAAGGATATTGGAATCCTTAACCGCTCATTAATGGCAAAGCAGTTATGTGATGTTATTAGATGCGATCGAACATCTATATGTGTTGAATGGTTGAAACAGACAAGATTGCACAACACTTCAATTTGGACAATTAATGAGAAGGGAGGATCATGGGGATGGCGAAAACTACTCCGACTTCGCAGCTCTATACGACCTATGACAGAGTTTCTTATTGGAGAGGGGAGGTCATTCTACTTGTGGAAGGACCCGTGGCACCACTTGGGCCCACTTATTACTAGATTCCCTAGGGGACGGAGCCTCTTAGGACTTGATGAATCCACCAAACTACAAGTAGTCATTAATGAGGGGCAATGGCAGTGGCCCTTCATTATCGATTTGGAATGTATGGAGATTACTTACATATTACCCCAGATTCATGGAGGAGATGACAGGATCAACTGGCGGTTCTCAACTCGATTGCACAACACTTCAATTTGGACAATTAATGAGAAGGGAGGATCATGGGGATGGCGAAAACTACTTCGACTTTGCAGCTCTATACGACCTATGACAGAGTTTCTTATTGGAGAGGGGAGGTCATTCTACTTGTGGAAGGACCCGTGGCACCACTTGGGCCCACTTATTACTAGATTCCCTAGGGGACGGAGCCTCTTAGGACTTGATGAATCCACCAAACTACAAGTAGTCATTAATGAGGGGCAATGGCAGTGGCCCTTCATTACCGATTTGGAATGTATGGAGGTTATTTACATATTACCCCAGATTCATGGAGGAGATGACAGGATCAACTGGCGGTTCTCAGAGGGACGACCCACCACACAATCCCTATATAGATTTTTTTGTCCACCTGGACCGAAAGTAGGTTGGTCTTCACTACTTTCGGGTTCTTTGAAGATTCCCCGCCATAACTTCATTCTTTGGTTAGCAATTCAGGAGAAGCTACCGACAACTGATAAACCTTGGATGACACATCTAGGGGGATGTATTATCTGTGACGAGGGTGTAGCGGAGACACACAATCACATGTTCTTCAGATGTCGATATAGCAGAGGATGCCTTGCAGCTATACGACACCATATCTGATTTGCTTGGCCCAATCGTGAGTGGACAAGAGACGTGGAATGGGCATCGAGGAAGTGGAGGGGGAAGCATATTGTTAATGTTGCTTATCGAGCATTACTTAGTGCATGCATTTACCATATATGGCGAGAGAGGAATCTAAGACGATTTGAGCACACTCATCGGCCGGAAGCTATATTAGCTACCTGCATCATTGAAGACGTCAAACAGAGGATAATTAGTATTAATCTTTCCAGTTCTATTAGTACATGTGCACTCTGTAGACTTTGGCATATCCCTTGGTCTGTTGGGGGTACCACCATTTGATTGTTGTACTCTGTACTCTTTACCTATTTTTTTAATGAAACTTACACTTACCCAAAAAAAAATAAAGTAAGGCGAGCTTGAATTGAAGCTTTCTTGATATCTATATAAAATATATAGATCTTCAACTAGCTACTTCTTTTATTTTATGCAGTTTTCGTCTTGAAAGTCTAGATACGAATGCTCTCCTTTTTGATTGGTAAGCTATCTTAACAGAATAGGTTTTTGAAGGCCTAGTGATTAAGACTAGTATCGCAAGGAAGCTAGAAGGCTAGTTCGAAAGAAAGTCCCGATGGACGAAAAAAGGATATTTTCGAATAGGAGTTGGAAAACTATCTTACCATACTAAGCTTTCAGGTTGTTTACTTCCTTCTTTCGCTTTCAAGATGGGGGCACAGAAAGGATTGCCATCGAAAGCAGTCGTTATGCCGATTAAAGCCACAACCCTAGATGCAGAGAATCCGCTGTTAGGAATCAATTTCATCATACTGTAAATCAAAATCATGTAATTCAATATTGAAATTTGTTAGGTTATTGGATGATATAATCCCTGTATACATATTTATGGTGGGAGCGCTTAAGTACCCACCTCTCAGATCTGATAAGACATAAGGCCTCATAAAATCTAAATCAATACACTTAGCAAGTTCTTCATCGGGATGTCCCCAATATAAGGGCTTGCAAACCATAGGAAAATTAAGTTTCAACGGTAGAATAATAAGGAAAAAATTACATACAACGAATAAATTGGATTCCAAATAACCAACACCCTTCTTTTTAACTACAGCTTTCTTATCATCGGAGGTTATGGACTCAATATAAATTATATTTCTTTCAATCATAAATTCTAGCAATATTTTACCAATCTCAAATTGACTTTCTTCATTAATACTTTCCTTTTTATTCTTATTAATAATGAAAGCCTGTGTTCTAACGGTTCTATCTAGAAGTCCCAACAATGTAGAGACCCTTACAATCGATGATTCTTGAATACAGTCGAACGCCATCCCTAGTACATATATAATGATTGCCTCCAGCGTATATTGACCAAACTGCATAATAGTACTATTATAAATATCTTGAGGTAGTCTATTATACAAAATTTAGCGCAATTATGATCCTCTCTTATCAATAATCTGATTAAGTTAGGTGTTTCTTTATAGATACTGCCTTCATCGAAATGATTAGTTGTAGCTTCAATAAGCTTCTGCAAGTTTATTAAATCATGTTCCCTATCCTTCAATAATTTAAATAGTTGAGTATTATATCTATCATTCCCATCCTTATATATGC
The DNA here is from genome assembly GCF_000512975.1 of Sesamum indicum. Taxonomy (NCBI): domain Eukaryota; kingdom Viridiplantae; phylum Streptophyta; class Magnoliopsida; order Lamiales; family Pedaliaceae; genus Sesamum; species Sesamum indicum. Next base: position 22,902,964 of record NC_026147.1, read on the forward strand.
ATATAGCTTCCATATCCCTATACAATTTATCCCAAAACTCATTGATAACATATTCGTTAGACTCAATCCTCTGATTAAAACCATTATGCTGAAACCTCTCAAAATAGTATCGGATTTTGAAGTTATGAGGAAAATGATGAAATTGATAAGATAAGAAAGATGTTAGAAATGGATAAGAATCATTTTAGTAATGAGAAAATCACAAAACTATTAGAGGAAATGGATGATGAGAATAAATCCTTGCTGTCTAAATACTATGAGGAAGCACGGTGATTCATGAAGGAGTATGGCAGTGGCCTCTTATCACGGATATTGAGTGTTTGGAGATCACACATGTACTACCCACTATTTTTGGAGGGGAAGACCGTATAATTTGGAGATTTGAGAATGGTCGACCAACAGCACAGGCTATTTATGAGTTATTTGACCCACCAGGACCGAAAGTAGGCTGGGCTTCACTACTTCCGGGATCACTTAAAATCCCACGCCACATATTTATTCTATGGCTTGCCATCCAAGATAAGTTGGCTACGACAGACAAACCATGGCTTGCTCACCTTGGCCCATGTGTCCTATGTAATGAAGGACTGACAGAGACACATGCACATTTATTCTTCTAATGCAGATTTAGTTGAAGATGTCTCACGAAAATTCGAAGAACGATATGATTCTTATGGCCCAATAGAGAGTGGAAAGATGAAATTACATGGGCTTCACAGAGATGGAGGGGTAAACACATAATCAACATGTCTTATAGAGCACTACTTGCAGCATGTGTATACCACATTTGGAAGGAAAGAAACCTGAGACGATTCGATCAACACGGAGAGGACGCCTACTACCATAGCATTACTGATCATTGAGGACATTAGACAATGAATCCATAGCATCTCACTCTCTAGATCAGTCAGTACACGTGCTTTATTTCGATTATGGCGAATCTCTTGGCCTGTCGAGGGATAAACCATTTGGGAACCATATTGTTGTACTGTACCATTTTTACTCAATGAAACTTACTTTCACCAAAAAAAAATAAATAAATACTATGAGGAACAAGGAAATCACTCTACTAATGAAGGACAAAAGACCTCTACTCTATACAATAACAAACCTAATGAATAATAATAGGAATAAATAAAAACATTAATACAGGTGGGGAAGGCCCTGCCCTATCTCCTTCCCCCTCTGGCTCAACTTCAGACCGGTCCACTTTCTAAACTCGTGGCGTAGGACTAGAAGCTGGAAATCAGAAAAAGAAGCAGAACTAGAAGCATAGATTAGGACAGAACACGAACCTTAGAAAGACTAACCTAACCACTTGCCCTAACCACTAGAACCGATGCCGGCGACGAGGAAGAGGCTCCGGCCGGCGAAGGGGAGACCGATGGTGATGGTGTCAGGCGAACGGCAGTCATCGTTGAGCAGTTTTCCGGCGAAACCCGCGAGATTCAGTTGGAAACCGAAAAGTCGCCATTGAAGGAGGTTCGATTGGAGGAAACTGCCGGCGATTCTGACGCTCCCCATTGCTGCCATGGTCATGGGGATGGCATAGGAAGCTTTTTGGAAAACAAAACAGTCGATTTAGCCCCTAGTTCATCATTCTCAGAATTAGGGTTTTGCGCCGTTGGGGAAGATGAACCGACGCCTGTGGAAGACGAAACGGCAGCGACATATCGGGGCATGGCTGACGATGGGTTAGTGACTGTTGATGAAGGAGACACCATGCCCATGGAAAAAGATCCGAACTTGGATGGAAAAGATGGAGATTTGGTGCGCCGCCCAAAACTAGGGTTTGGCGGCACACCTTCGACGAGCAACAATGGCGAACGGAGAACAGGTACGTTCAATATGGCTGAATTTATCCGATTAACTCGTGTTGTTATTGATGCCGGAGACCACGATTCATTAACGGATCTTGAGGAGTTGAAACTTAAATGGGAGACGCGTTTTGGGAAGCAGCCTGCCGCGAATTTATTTCCGGGACCGGCGCCGCTAACTGAACCATCACTAGTAAGGGGGATACGCAAGGCTTTGAGGACCATAATTCCGCCGGCGATTGGTGTATAGTCGAACGAAAACAGAGCTGCGTTGAGGGATGGGGTTTTCTCGTCGGGAAGCTTTATTTCCGGCAACATTGGCGGCCGAATAGAGGCGGAAACGGCGAACACAAGGGTTAGCTCAAGACCTGTAACATTTCCGACCAGATCTACAGTTTTCCGGCCGGTGAAAGACACGATTCCGGCGAACAGCAAGGTGACGCAGATTCTTGATGATGCAGCTGCTGATGTAAGCACTGACTCCACTGATGTAAGCGCTGACTCTGCTGATGATGTCATTGTTGCTGACACAGGGCATGACATCAGCAATGTAGTAGAAAAAAACAGCAACTTTGGAAAAAAGATAGCATCCTCTCCTTTGTTCATTGGGAATATTCCTTTGCACACTAGTCCACAAATGAATTTTGATGATAATTACTGTTGCGTTCAACAATTCGTCGCGTAAAACGCTATCATACATTGCCCCAACGATGCAAAATGGGGAGGTTGTAGTTCGTCCTTCATTAGATACTGTGCGAGATGGAGCCAAACGATGGGAAACTACAGCAGTGGGTTACTTTTTGGGGAAACGACCGTACTATCATCATTTGAAGGAGTTTGCCTTTTCGGTTTGGCAGGCACTACGAGAGGTCATAGCGACTACTAATGGCTTCTTTTTCTTCCGATTTAAATCAGTAATTGATATGGAGGAAGTCATTGAAGGAGGACCGTGGCTGTTCCAGGGACAGCCGATTGTATTGCAAAAGTGGGAACCAGGTATGGCTATGAGAAAATTGAAGCATACGCAAGTGCCTGTCTGGATAAAAATGCGACACCTTCCAATGGAATTCTGGACGACGAAAGGATTGAGTACTGTTGCGAGTAGGGTGGGAAAGCCTCTCTACCCAGATGCAATAACACGAGCATGCACGAGACTGGACTTCGCTCGTGTATGCGTGATGATTGATGTTCAACAGACATTGAGGAAACATATTATTATAATGACTCCGGATGAAGATGGAGGGGAAACCCCATGCAAGGTAGATGTCGAGTATGAATGGCTTCCCCCAAAATGCACAGACTGTATGACACTGGGACATTCGGCGAAGGAGTGTACGTTGACTAAACCTCAGTAACAGAAAAAACCCCCGGTAAAGGTGTATGTGCCAAAAGTCAACACTCCCCCTCCAACAAAACCCGAAAAAAGACAATTGAATCAAGAGACTGTCGTTGAGGTGGAAGAAGTTACGAGACGAGAGGAATGTGCAAATCAGACTGAACATGAAGTCTCCTCACACAATGAGAGGGGTAAGGCAGTGGTTATTTATAATACATTTGATGCTTTGAATTTACTTGACGATACAGATGAGACTACTAGGGGTCCTAACATATGCAGCCCCACTAGCAGTAATCCATGTTGAATATCGCGATATGGAACGTTCGGGGGCTGAATAAGAGAGACCATCAGCTCGCATTAAAGGACCTTGTCTCTGAATATAGGTTACATTTTATGGGCATATTAGAAACTCGCGTTTGTATTAACAATGCCATGCATATTCAGTCCTTTTTGCTTCCTCATTGGAAATGGTTTGTGGATTATGCATCTGTGGGTAATCGTATATGGGTTGCGTGGGACGAGAATGAAGTTGATGTTCATATCCTTGAAGTGGGGTATCAATTTATGCACTGTCGTGTCACTAACAGGGCTGATAGTGAACCTATCATTATCACTGTTGTTTATGGAGCCTCTGAGATTGCAGACCGTCGAAGCTTATGGAGTACATTGGATATAGTGGCTCGACAGTGCACGGATGATCCGTGGCTGGTGGGAGGCGATTTCAATGCAGTCCGAGATATGAATGAGGTGTGTGGAGCTTCGGGTGATATTAGGATGGCCATAGAAGAATTCAATGCTAGTATTCAAGTGGCCGGGTTATTGCCATTGCCTATGCAGGGAGAATGGTATACTTGGCATAATTGCAGTACAAGCCCACGGAGTCTGTGGAAGAGATTGGATTGGATGCTCATTAACGATAGGTGGCTTGTGAGATTTCCTTCATCGTGCTATCACAGCCTTATGCCGCGGACTTCTGACCATTCGCCACTAGTAATTCATGGGGACAAGCAGCATCAAACCAGAGGTATGTTTCGTTTTGACAACTACCTAACTCTCTCACCTGAATTTATCCCCAGCGTGCAGAATATTTGGAATAATACAGTCATTGGGGTTCCTATGTTTGCAGTAACACGTAAACATAAAGCCTTGAAACCAGTCTTCAGACAACAAAGGAGGAAAAAGGGAGATTTGACACTTAATGTTCACCTAGCAAAGGAGGAAAAAGGGAGATTTGACACTTAATGTTCACCTAGCCAAAGGATTTCTTGACGAGGCACAACAGTTGGTGAGCCTAGATAGACAGAATGAGGCCTTTTTACAACTGGAACACTGTTGTCGCCTTGTATATGCAAAAGCGCTGAAGCTCGAACAAATCATGTTGCAACAACGAGCCAAGATGCAATGGATGAAGGGAGGCGACCAATGCTCCCGGATTTTCTTTCGTAAAATTGCCCAGAGAAGAGTGGCGAGGAGGATAATGCAGATCAATGATGATAACGGGACCACCCACACGGATCCAGGAGAGATTACCAATGAAGTTGTCCGTTACTACCAAAACCTCTTAGGTGGTAACAGACGACAACTACCGATGGATATTCACTTTCTTAGACCGTGGGCACGACATATACTTACTACTGAGGAGGCAGACCAATTAATATTGGCGTTCAGCCCGGAAGATGTGAAGCAGGCAGTATTTGACATTGCAGCGGACAAGGCCCTAGGACCTGATGGGTTTTCCTCAGGATTCTTTAAAGCAGCATGGTCAGTTGTGGGACAGGAAATTACAACGGCTGTACTGGACTTCTTTAGTATCGGGAAACTGCTTAAGCAAGTCAACTCTACACTTTTGGCTCTAATCCCAAAGGTACATACTCCTATGACAGTTGGTGACTTTAGACCTATATCGTGCTGTAATGTATTATACAAAATTATTGCAAAGCTACTTGTCCAACGTTTGAGTATGGTTCTAGACAAGATAATTAGCCCATGTCAGGGAGCATTCATTCCAGGACGTAGCATTGGGGACAATATAATGTTGGCACAGGAGTTGTTCATGGGCTATAACCAGGCGAGACTCCCCCCTCGTTGTGCACTCAAAGTTGATATAAGGAAGGCCTATGACACGGTGGAGTGGGATTTCCTACTAGCGGTCTTGCAGCTATTTGGTTTCCCAATTACGTTTACAAGATGGATTGAGGAATGTGTAACAACGACTTCATTCTCGATTGGGCTCAATGGAAACCCTCATGGGTTCTTTACAGGAGCTCGAGGTTTAAGACAGGGAGATCCTCTTTCTCCCTATCTCTTTGTTCTTGTAATGGAAGTCCTATATTTGGGATTTTTACAACTCATTGAGCAGGATAGGCAATTCAAATATCATTGGAAATGTGAGCCGGCCAAAGTATTCCAATTGGGATTGCAGATGACTTCCTGCTCTTCAGTAGAGCTAACTTGGAATCAATCAATGTCCTCAAGATGGGATTGGACAGGTTTGTAGAATGGTCCGGGCTTCGGTTGAATGTTCAAAAGAGCCATGTCATTATCTCCTGCTCAGCGCAAGGATGGAAGAATCAGATATTAGAAGCTATGGGCTTCTAGGAGGGCCAATTACCAATGAGGTACTTGGGTCTCCCTTTACTCTCTTCTAGATTATCCATATCAGACTGTCAACCACTTTTATTGAAAATTGATGCACGCATTAATGGATGGGAGGGACTTTCATTATCTTATGCTGGATGCATACAAATCATTAAATCTGTTTTATCAACACCGAGCTTGTACTGGGCATCTGCATTTATATTACCAAAGGTTGTTATCAAACAAATTGAGAAACGCCTTAGAACATTTCTGTGGAAAGGCAATTCTACATCAGGCTATGCCAAGGTAGCGTGGAAGGATGTGTGCAAACCGATTATGGAAGGAGGCCAGGGAATTAAGGATATCGGAATCCTTAATCGTGCGTTAATGGCAAAGAAGTTATGTGATGTTATCAGATGTGACCGAACATCTATATGGGTTGATTGGTTGCAGCATGGGCGACTACGAGACACCTCCATTTGGACGGTTGACGAGAAGGGAGGATCATGGGGATGGCGCAAGCTGCTCCGGCTTCGCACCTCCATCCAACCTATGACGGAGTTTACTATTGGAGATGGGAGGACTTTTTATCTGTGGAAGGACCCATGGCACCACTTGGGCCCACTTATCTCTAGATTCCCACGGGCACCGAGCCTTATTAGACGTGGGATTTCCACCAAGCTCCAAGCAGTCATTGATGAGGGGCAATGGCAGTGGCCTTTTATTTCTGATATGGAATGTATGGAAATCATTTATAATCTGCCTCAGATCCATGGAGGGGAGGATAGGATCAAATGGCGGTTTCCAGAGAGATGACCCACCACACAAGCCCTGTATCGTCTATTCTGTCCACCTGGACCGAAAGTAGGTTGGACTTCACTACTTTCGGGTTCCTTGAAGATCCCCCGACATACTTTCATTCTATGGTTAGCCATTCAGGAAAAGCTACCGACGACAGACAAACCATGGTTAAATCATTTGGGTGGATGCATCCTTTATGACGATGATAATGCGGAGACACACACTCACTTGTTCTTCCGATGTCGATTCAGTAGAAGTTGCCTTGCAGCTGTTCGTCAACAGATCCGATTTGCTTGGCCCAATCGTGAATGGGCAAGAGATGTGGAATGGGCATCGAGGAAGTGGAGGGGAAAACACATAGTTAATGTAGCATATCGAGCATTACTTGGTGCATGCATATACCATATTTGGTGAGAGAGAAATCTGAGACGATTTGAGCAGACCCATCGGCCGGCAAATGTATTGGTTATTTGTATCTTAGATGACATTAGACAGAGGATACTTAGTATTAATCTTTCATGATGCGCTATATAGACTGTGGAGCATCCCTTGGCCTGTCGGGGGAGAATCCACATGATTGTTGTACGATTCTTTTTATTAATGAAAATTACGTTTACCCAAAATAAAAATAAAAAATAAAAAAGCCCATTTTCATTACATATGAACGAGACTTTCCGGCCGCTCCCATTGTAGGTAGTCATTCTTATTTATATAAAGCCCACCGTTCCATGGCATAATCACTCAACCTCCTCTGGTTCCAGAATGCACTTTCGCTGCCAATCCCCAAGCAGGAAGTACGATGTTTAACTGCCTAGTGATATTGGACTTTCTTTTTATCATCCGAAAACCCCAAGATAGCAGAATTTAAGCACCTACCCCAAAAACAATTTAACCCAGATTTCTTTATTGTTTCATTAATAATGTGATCAATATTTTCTAAATAGAAATCCATTAGAATAAAATATAGCAAACCAAGGCCTCTGGTAGATTTTCGTTTAGTTTGAACAACTCGTAAGATTCGATCCAACGGATTACTATCTTTATCTAGTTGAAGCTTTAAAACAAATGATTCCACCAGCGCCCTGATAGTACTATCCTCCACCAAATGATAAACCTTTTGCATAAGTTTCACTCTATCCATGGGTGGTGTTATATCATAAAAATCAAAGGCTCCTAAGACAACAGAAGCTTTATTTGACATTAAACTCTCTATAAAGTAAAATCTCAAATAATTGGGATGGTATGCCTTGATGTTTGGAGTTTCCATATTATTCTTCTTCATGAAGAGGAAGTGCGCCAACGACTCTTTAGGTCTTAATTCTTAATAGAATCTATCCTCCGAAAAGGGCAAGGAAGAGGACAAGTGGAACGTCTATTGCTCCACTTTCTTAGTCTAGTAGCAAGCGCGGTACCCACTGAAACCTTTGTTAGGAAAATCGAGAGGGGAAGCTCTGGCATTGATCCGCCAGCTGGAAGCGAAAGAACCTATCTTTCTTGGCCCTGGGCCTTGATTCGGCAAAATCACTGTCAGCAAGCCTTTCTAAGAAGAAAGAGGATTGTGCCTTAGGTCAATGAAAAATCACTGTCAGCAAGCCTTTCTAAGAAGAAAGAGGATTGTGCCTTAGGTCAATGAAATGTTCCAGGAACGCACCAAAGGGGATAACCAACTTCAAATAGAATGAGTGAAACTGATAATAGATAGACTTTTAGGTAGTTCACCAGTCAAACCACACCCTTGAATGAATCTCAATCGAATGGGACTCGTTTTGAATCCTTCGCGATGGAAATGCCCAAACCAACATAGCTTGCTAGCTGAAGGAGCTGCCAGAGCAGAGGCAATGTCAATTGACTTATTCGATTATCCTTCTTCACCGTTCGAAGTGGATTGGCACACGTCTTCCTATGAAATAGATTCTCTTTCCCCATCAAGCCCCTTTCCTTACTCGAGATATCTGAGATAGCCCCGTCAACTAATAACAACTAATAGACGAGCCCGTTATCCTTCTGTTCTAAACTTGCTTCTTGGTACAAGGGGAGGCGACTCTTCACCTTACGAGGGCGCCCTAGAACCAGGACCCAATCGACAAAGAAAGGCTACTGAGCCACTGGGCTTCGTTCACTCCTAAATCAGTGAATCCCGGGAAGTGAACTCCGAAATCAGTTACCTCGAGTTCGGGTGAGGAGGAATTTCATTTGCCTGGAGCAAGCCAGGTCTGGGATCTTTCCCCATAGCCTTCTTTCTGTATTCTTTATCGCCTGGTCTTTCGGGACGTGGGATCTTTCTTTCCGAAATCCATTTACCTTGCTAGCTTAAGGCTTAATAGTTATCCCTTATAACCAAAAGGAACCCAAGGAAAGCAGTCAAGCCGAAACCAGTGCCATCCTCAAATAACCCAGTAGGCGTACGAATATCTGCTTCGGAAGGACCAAGAAAGTCTTTCTTTACACTATTCTTAGCATCACGAAAGAAGCAGTCGATTAGTGTCTCATAAGGAAAGCCTTAAGGCCCTAGCTTGGTTTCGGGGGAGAAGGACTAAGGATCAGTGGACCTAGAGGAGATAGAAGCTGTAGTTAGGGTTCCAAACCTGCCCTCGGGCTGAACTGCTGACTCTAGAAATGACTTATGTTGTGTTGAGTCGCCTAGCAATGCTCAAGGGTCTCGCCTAGCGGGAAGGAAAGGAATCTCTTTAGTCAGGCCAAACCAATCTCCCTAAGCCTACTTTATCTATCTTAAGGATAACTGGTTCAAGCTTAAGGATAGCGGGTTCTAGAGAAAGTCTTTCCATCGGTCCATGTCCGTCCCCCTAGGGAAGCCAGCAAGCCAACGATCTAGTTTCAGTTGATCCAATTATAGAACTAGTGGTTACAGCGAGTGAGCTAGCCCTCTTATTTTCAGGTCTTTCCCTTTCCTTTGCAAGCTAAAATCGCATTGCAATCCTTGAGTCTGGGCAAACCGGTGGACGAGGGTCGATGTAATTGAGGCTATCTTTTAAGCGGAAGCTTTCTCTCTATTTATATTTTATATTGCCTGAGAGCTATAAGTACCGCGAAGGGCTATCTCACTCCAGCAGGAAAGGAAGAAAGAAGTTTTAAGGGGGCCGTCTTTTGTGGGTAAAGGAATTGGCATAATTCTATTTCTTCTATCTATATCCATTGAAAAAGAAAATGAATAAGCGACAGTAGTTGGAGAAGTTCCATTGATTGAAGCAGGAGGTGCCATCGAGTGTGAGAAAGAAAGCTGCTTGAAAGCTATCAGGATCAAGAGCGATTCTAATATCACTGCTTTCATAGAAAGAGGAGCAAGATCAAGAAAGAAGGCCATTAACTCCGTTTTTAAATTCCTCTTCTTGTCAGTTGAGTGACTCCGTCGTTCCTTAGTCCCTTTCAAAGCTTCAAAAGTGCTCAATTCCCTCGCTGCAAAAAATGAAAATAATAAAGGATCAGTTTATGTTGAGTAAGAGTGACTTTCTTTGCCCTTTTCCCCAGTTGTAAAGAAGGATTCTCTCTCAAGGTAAGCATAGGCAGTAGTATTTTACAAGGCGGGAAGCCATATTGGTATTGAAAATGAATAGGCAAACTTTTTGATTCCACAAGGGAAGGGTGGAAGTAAGTCCTCTAGTTAAAGTCTGGAATACGCGTGTAAGCGAGCCCATGATCTAGGTAGCCTGCTGGAGTTCCATCTAGAAAAAAAATTCCAATTACCTTCGATGGATGAGTTCTTCCCTTTGCTGTGGGGCCAGACGAACGTTCCATACCGGCTGAGGGAATATCTTCTATACGAGTCCAAGCATGATAAGGACTAAAGTCAAGGGATTTTCTTCTAACTAGTGGCTGAGAGTAAGCAAGCTACCTTGAGCGGATCCCACGTTAGCCCCAAGACGTTGGTCTCTAACTCGAAAAGTAAATGCTTGAGCTTGAGTGAGAAGGGCCTCCTCGCTTATTGACTTGAACCACTGACCTTTAGAACGAACCTATAGGACAAAAGGAACTTAACTAAGGGCATCTGACAAAGAGCAAACAGCTTATCTCAACTACTTGACTTGAATCCGCATACTGAAAGACGTAACTTCAAGAGTTTCCCTGAATGAATAGTAAGACTGGATGGAATGAAGGGGAAGGGTTTGGTTTACAAATAAATCAATCAAAGGAACCAAAACATAAAGATAAGCCTAAGCTCTAGGTCGATGTGGTGTAGACGAGCCCCAGGAGCAAAGCGTTCTTGCTCGTTCCTTGGTTGGAAAGGGCAGAGTTCCATTTTGGGGGTGGGTCTAGAGCGAAGGAAAGAGATGTGTGGCAGAGGGCAGTTGAGGCGTCGAACGAACATGTTTGAGTATGGATCGTAATTGAGCGAAAGATCTGCTCATCGAAAAGTGGTCTTAAAGTGAAGATCTTGACCTGGAAGGATCGAAGAGAGCGCTAGTAGATCGAACTGTAGGTGCATGGACTTGGCTAGTGAAGCACAAACCACTCATCTTTCCATAGAGAGTGCTACCCTAGAGTACAAACCACTCATCTTTCCATAGAGAGTGCTACCCTAGAGTACGATATTGGTTCGCCATAGGTCCGAAGGGTTGTCTCTTGTGTGCGATGGTTGGGCATGAATGGAGCTTGCTCGGTAGAAAGGAGAGTAAGAAAAAAAAAAAAAAGAAAAATGGAACACAAAAATTCTCTCACTAAAAATTCTCTCTCTACACTCACACACACTAACACACATCCAAAAATCTCTCTCTACACTCACACACACTAACACACATCCAAAAACACACACTTATGCCCTTGCAACTTCACCAACAGCCGGCGATGAAGATGGGGCTCTGGCCGACGACGAGGGGGTTGACGGTGATGGTTTCCGGCAAGAGACAGTCCGGCTTGGGCAAGTTTCCGGCGAAATACATGAACTTCATATAGAACCCGAAAATCCGCCATTGATGGAGTCTCGGATCGAGGAGATTGACGGCGATTCTGATACTCTCATATGCTGGCATGGTGATGAGGATGGCAAGGGAATCATTTTGAATGGAAGATCAGTCGATTTAGGCCCTAGTTCGTCACTCTCAGAATTAGGGTTTTGCGCCGCCCGCGAAGATGAAACGACACCCGTGGAAGATGAAACGTCTCTGACATTTCTAGGCATGACTAACGATCGATTAGGGGTCTTTGATGAAGGAGAAGCCATGCCAAAGGATAAAGCTTCGAACTTGACAGAAAACGATCGAGATTTGGAGCGCCGCCCAAAACTAGGGTTTGGCGGCGCACCATTGACGACCAACAATGGTGGACGGCGAGAAGTTTCATTTAATATGTCTGAGTTTATCAAGCTAGCCCACACCGTTATAGATGCTGATGACCACGCCTCTTTGACGGCACTTGAGGAGTTGAAAACGAAATGGGAGACGCGATTTGGGAAGGAAGCTGCTGCGAAAAGTTTTCCGGCAACGACGATGTTAACGGAGCCGCCACTGGTAAGAGGGTTTCGCCAGGCCTTGAGAAACGCTTTCCCTCCGATTCTTGGGGAAAAATCGATGGGAAACAGAGATACAATTAGAACTCGAATTCTGCCGGTGAGAAGTGAAAGTTACAGGCGATAATGGTGGCCGGACTGCGGCGGAAAAGATGAACGGAGGTGCTGATTCAGGGTCTGTTATTGTTCCGACCAGATCTACAGAAATCAGGCCAGTGATTCATGGAGGTGCTGCGTTTCCATCACACGGCAAGTAGGTGAAATCTGCTGATGCAATTGCTGACGTGGGCGCTGACTCTGCTGCTGATGTGGGCGTTGACTATGCTGCTGATGTGGGCGCTGACTGTGATGATGACATCACTGCTGAGCTAAGTGATGACATCAGCGTTGCAGGAAAAAAAACTGCAATTTTGGTACAAAATTAGCACCCATTCCTTTGTTTATTGGGAACATTCTGTTACACGCTAACGCTAATATGATTAATAATGATAAAATTGTTGATGCGTTCAATAATTCGACACGTAAAACGCTATCTTTCATTGCCCCAACGACGCAAAATGGGGAGGTTATAGTTCGCCCTACAATTGATACAGTGCGTGAAGGATCCAAAAGATGGAAGGCTACGGCCGTTGGTTATTTTATGGGAAAATGGCCATATTATCACCACTTGAAGGAGTTTGCACATTCGGTTTGGCCAGCACTTCTAGAGGTCACGGCAACAGCTAATGGCTTCTTTTTTTTCCAATTTAAAACGAAAATTGATATGGAGGACGTCATTGAAGGGGGTCCATGGCTATTTCAGGGACAGCCAATTGTATTGCAAAAGTGGAAACCGGGCATGGCTATGAGAAAATTGAAGCATATACAAGTGCCTGTCTGGATAAAATTGAGACACCTTCCAATGGAATTCTGGACGACGGAAGGATTGAGTATTGTTGCAAGCGGTGTGGGTAAGCCTCTATACCCAGATGTGATAACGAGGGCATGCACGAGACTGAATTTCACTCGTGTATGCGTGATGATTGACGTTACTCAGAAATTACAAAATCATATTATTATAATGACACCAGATGAAGATGGCGGGGAAACCCCATGCAAGATTGATATCGAGTATGAATGGCTTCCACCTAAATGCACAGGATGCATGACATTGGGACACTCGGTGAAGGAGTGTACGTCCACTAAACCTCAGAAACAAACAAAGCCCCCAGTAAAAGTGTATGTACCAAAAACAAACGTCTTGCAACCACCAGCCCCAAAGGAAAGGCAAAAGAAACGCGAGACCATGGTTGAGGTGAATGATGCCACTAGAGGAGATAAAAGTGTTGAACACGATGAATGTGAACCCTCATATCACAAGGAGAAGGGTAAGGAAGTGATTATTTATAATCCATTTGATACTTTGAATCTAATTGACGATGCAGAAGAGACTACTAGGGGTCCTAACACATGCAGTCCCTCTAGTAATAATCCATGTTGAACATCGTGGTGTGGAATGTCAGGGGGCTGAATAAGAGAGACCATCAGCTCGCAGTTAAGGACCTTGTCTCGGAACACAGGTTACATTTTATGGGCATATTAGAAACTCGTGGTCATTTTAACAATATTATGCATATTCAGTCGTTTTTGCTCCCTCATTGGAAATGGTTTGTTGATTATGTGTCTGTGGGTAACCGTATTTGGGTAACATGGGATGACAATGTTGTTGATGTTCATATTCTTGAACTGGGGAATCATTTTGTGCATTGTCGCGTCACTAATAGGGCTGATAGTGAATCCCTCACTATCACCGTTGTTTATGGTGCCTCTGAGATGATTGATCGTACGAGTTTATGGAATACTTTGGAAACATTGGCTCGGGAGCAAAGGGATGATCCCTGGCTGGTAGGGGGGGGGATTTCAATGCAGTTCGAGAAATGAATGAGGTGTGTGGAGTTTCTGGTGATATAAGGACGGCCATGGAAGAATTCAATGCTGCTATCCAGGAGGCTGGGTTAATACCATTGCCCATGCAGGGTGAATGGTATACTTGGCATAATTGCAGTACGAGCTCTCGGAGTCTATGGAAGAGATTGGCTTGCGAGATTTCCTTCCTCGTGTTATCATAGCCTATTGCCACGGACTTCTGACCACTCGCCACTTGTAATACATGGGGACATGCAACATCATCAACAAACAGGCGGAGGTATGTTTCGATTTGACAACTACCTAACACACTCACCTGAATTTATCCCCAGTGTGCAGAATATTTGGCAACATTCAATTATTGGGGTTCCTATGTTTGCGGTAACACGTAAACTTAAAGCATTAAAGCCGATCTTCAGGGAACAAAGGAGAAAGAAGGGGGATTTAACACTCAATGTTATATTAGCCAAAGGATTTCTTGATGAGGCGCAACAGCTGGTGAGCAATGATAGACAGAATGAGGCACTTTTACAGTTAGAACACTGCTGCCGACTGGTTTATGCAAAAGCGATAAAACTGAAACAAATCATGTTGCAACAGAGAGCCAAAATGCAGTGGATGAAGGAAGGTGACCAATGCACCCGAATTTTCTTTCGTAAAATTGCCCAGAGAAGAGTGGCGAGGAGGATATTGCAGATCAATGATGATTATGGGACAAGCCACACAGAACCAGGAGAGATCATCAATGAATTTGTCCATTACTACCAAAACCTCTTGGGCGGTAACAGAAGACAGATACTTATAGATATTGGATTTCTCAGACCGTGGGCTAGGCATATTCTTTCTAATGAAGAGGCTAGCCCTTATTTCGATTTTCACTCCGGATGATGTGAAGCAAGCGGTTTTTGATATAGCAGAAGACAAGGCACCGGGGTCTGATGGGTATTCATCTGGCTTCTTTAAAGCAGCATGGCCAGTGGTGGGACAGGAAGTTACAAAGGCGGTACTAGACTTCTTTAGTACCGGCAAATTACTCAAGCAAGTCAAGTACACACTCCTATGACTGTTGGAGATTTTAGACCAATTTCGTGTTGTAATGTGTTACACAAAATTATTGCAAAATTACTTGTCCAACGGTTAAGTGTGGTTCTGGACAAGATAATCAGTCCCTGTCAGGGAGCGTTTATTCCAGGACGTAGCATTGGGGACAATATTTTATTGGCACAGGAATTGTTCACAGACTATAATCAGATGAGGCTACCACCTCGGTGTGCTCTGAAAGTTGATATTAGGAAGGCCTACGATACGGTGGAGTGGGACTTCCTACTTACAGTCTTGCAATTGTTTGGCTTCCCACAAACATTCACAAAGTGGATTGAGGAGTCTGTAACGACGACCGCATTCTCAATTGGGCTTAATGGAAACCCTCACGGTTTCTTTGCAGGAGCACGTGGATTAAGACAGGGAGACCCACTATCCCCCTATCTTTTTGTTCTCGTTATGGAAGTATTGCATTTGGGATTTTTGCAACTCATCGAGCAGGATATGCAATTCACTTACCATTGGAAATGTGAGTCGGCTAAAGTATTCCAGTTGGGATTCGCTGATGACCTCCTGCTTTTCTGTAGAGCTGACTTGGACTCTCTCAGAGTCCTCAAGATGGGATTGGATCGATTTGCAGAATGGTCTGGACTTCGGCTAAACGTACAAAAAAGCCATGTCATTATCTCCCGATCAGCGCAAGGATGGAAGGATCAGATCTTAGCAGCTATGGGGTTCCAGGAGGGCCACCTACCAATGAGGTACTTGGGAATCCCTCTTCTATCTTCCAGATTGTCTATAGCCGATTGTCAGCCACTTTTATTGAAAATTGATGCTCGTATTAAAGGCTGGGAGGGGATTTCATTATCATATGCGGGACGCGTACAAATCATTAAATCCATACTATCAGCAATGAGCATATACTGGGCATTTGCATTCATATTACCAAAGGCTATTATTAAACAAATTGAGAAACGACTCAGAAATTTTCTGTGGAAAGGCACTTATACATCGGGATACGCCAAGGTAGCGTGGAAGGATGTGTGCAAACCGATTATGGAAGGAGGCCAAGGAATTAAGGATATCGGTATACTTAACCGCGCCTTAATGGCAAAGAAGCTTTGTGATGTTATCAGATGTGACCGAACATCTATATGGGTTGAGTGGTTGAAGCATGGAAGACTGCGCGATAACTCAATTTGGGCAATTAACGAGAAGGGAGGATCATGGGGATGGCGAAAACTGCTTCGACTCCGAAGTTCCATCGTACCTATGACGGAGTTTCTCATTGGGGAGGGACGGACATTCTTCTTGTGGAAGGATCCGTGGCACCATTTGGGCCCCCTTATTGCTAGATTCCCACGAGGACCAAGTCTTTTGGGACTTGATGAATCCGCCAAACTTCAAGTAGTTATTGATGAGGGACAATGGCAGTGGCCTTTTATAACTGATTTGGAATGTATGGAGATCATTTACACATTACCTCAGATTCACGGAGGGGACGACAGGATCAACTGGAGATTCCCAGAGGGACGACTCACCACACAATCACTATACAGACTTTTCTGCCCACCTGGACCAAAAGTAGGATGGTCTTCACTACTTTCAGGTTCATTGAACATCCCCAGACATAATTCGTCCTTTGGTTAGCAATTCAGGAGAAGCTACCGACTACCGATAAAGCTTGGATGACCCACTTAGGTGGATGTATCTTTTATGATGAGGGTAGCGTCCAACAAGCAAAAGAAATTCAAGATCCAATGGACCAAGATTTAACCATTGGAAGTGGGCCAATGACAAGAGAAAGGTTGAAGAGAATGCAAGAAGTAATTCAAGCCCAATCCAACTTAGTCCTTGCTAATGGGATCAAGTCACAATCGGAGGCCCAACATGTGAGCTTAATTTCATTAATTCAAGCCCAAGGAAGCCCACAATAGGAGCCCAACTCGTCCAAGTGCAGCCATGTGGTCAAAAGAGACCTTTCAACTACATTCAAAGTGCATTTATACACCAATTCGCGGATTCACATGGTCATGCATGGGTTTTACTCGGTTATGACCAAGAATGCATAGTTTTTAGTTATTTTTGACCAAGTATTGAATGTACGTCCACCAAGGAGTCACTTGGGGATATGAAAGGTCGTGGAATGGGCTTCGAGGAAGTGGAGGGGAAAGCATATCGTTAATATTGCTTATCGAGCCTTACTTAGTGCATGCATATACAACATTTGGCGAGAGAGGAACCTGAAATGCTTTGAACACACCCAACGGCCGGAACGTGCATTAGCTACCTGCATAGTTGATGATGTTAGACAGAGAATACTTAGTATTAATCTATCATGTTCAATTAGCACATGTGCGCTCTATAGACTTTGGCGTATCCCTTGGTCTGTCGAGGGAGACACCACTTGATTGTTGTACTATACTCCTTTTTATTTAATGAAACTTACCTTTACCCTAAAACTGTGCAAAACAACTATATTTTGAACGTTTTCAGAATTCGACGAAACTTGAGCCAAACGTTGGTCTAGACCCAAGAATTTGTGTGGTAGATTTGCTAAGCGTGATAATAATACAAGTTTGTATAAATGGGTAACAAACTTGCTATAATAAAATCGTGCAAAACAACTAAATTTTGAACGTTCTCAGAATTCGACGAAACTTTATCCAAACGTTGGTCTAGACCAAAGACAGGAATGAGAATAGCCTAGTCTCCTTATGAAGTGAAGATCTTCGGCAAAAATTCTCTCACTAAAAATTCTCTCTCCTACACACACTAGCACACTACAAAAACCTAATCTACAATTTCCGGCCGGCGACGACGGAAAAACGACCGGCCATATGAAGGACGACGTTGGCTTGTCGGCGGAAGGGGACGTGGATGACTGGGATGGATTGGATGGCTGTGGTGAGGAGAATAGAAGGACGACGTTGGCTTGTCGGCGGAAGGGGACGTGGATGACTGGGATGGTTTGGATGGCTCTGGTGAGGAAAATAAATCGCGATTTTCCGGCGAGGAATTTGAAGAGACGGGTTTGGGGATTTTGACCGGAGAAGACACTATTTTGCCGGCTGTTGATACAGAAATCGTTGGGGAGATGAGCAGTGATGATTCTACAGCGATTGGGCGTGTTTTGGAGGTGGAAACGATGATTGGTTCGTCGCCGCCATTACTAGGGTTTCTAGGAGACGAAGGGTCACGTCGGAAAAAATCAATGGAAACCTGCGTTTTCACGGCCGACGAAGGTAACCAAGGGTCTGTGGAGATGATAGCATTGACCACGAACGAGAAAGGAGAGAACTTGGCATCTGAATCGACTCGTTCAAAGGCGCCGCAAAAATTAGGGTTTGACAAAGCTTCCATTAATGGCGGACGACTGGAAGAACCTTTCAACCTTGACGAATTTCTGAGATTAGCCAACGCTGTCATTGACAAAGGCGACGAACAAATAGCTGCAGCCCTCAGAGATTTGAAAATTAGATGGAGAATGTGATTTAGAAGCTCACCATTGCTGCGGTTCGCTGGTCGAGATACATGGAGGAGGCGCGCCACCACGTCGTCAGGCTCGGAGGTGTCTTTTGCCGTCGGGAAAGAGCAATATGACGTCGAAAACGGCTAGTAAACGGACTGGTTCAGACCTACAGGCGCCGGCGAACTTGATTCCTTGGATTTCCGCCGAAAACGCGTCAGATGTACTACCGCCAGCGATGGAAATTCCGGCGATAGGCGACCGGCCATTAGATCCGGTGACTATTACACAAACGGATGACGTGGCACATGGGTGTGACGTGGAAGATGATGTGGCAGGTCGGGTGGCAATTGATAAGGATGATGAAGTCATTGATGATGCAGGCATGACCTATGCTGCTGACATCACTGCTGAGGCAAGCATGACCTATACTGCTGACATCACTGCTGATGCAATCATGATACCATCAGCTGCTGATGTCATAAATGACATCACTCTGCACAAGAAGAGAAAAAATCTGCATTCTAACCTTAATTCTAGTGCTCCAATGGGATTGTTTGTCGGAAACATACCTTTGCATGCATGCTCGGACACAATTATCGATGACAAAATAGCTCATGCATTTCATAATTCAACTCGCAAGACACTATCTTATGTGGCTCCATCGGTACAAAATGGAGAGGTCATAGTCCGACCAACATTGGATATTATACGAAACGGATCCAAACGATGGAAGACTACTGCGGTGGGATATTTCCTAGGAAAAAGGCCATATTTTCACCATCTGAAAGAGTTTGCAATGTCGGTATGGCCGGAATTGAAGGAGGTCACAGGAATAAATAATGGATTTTTTTTCGTCCAATTCAAATCAATCGCTGCTATGGAAGATGTCATTGAAGGAGGGTTGTGGCTATTTCAGGGGCAGCCGATTGTTCTTAAAAAATGGGAACCAGGGATGGTATTAAGGAAACTTCAGCATACACAAGTTCCTGTGCGGATCAAACTACATCACCTTCCAGTCGAGTTCTGAACAGAGGAAGGCCTTAGTACGGTGGCCAGTGGAGTGGGTAAACCACTTTACCCGGATGCAATTACGAGAGCATGCACGAGACTGGACTTCGCTCGTGTATGCGTAATGGTGGATGTGACCTCAAACTTACCAAAGCACATTATAATTATGAATCCAGATGAAGACGGAGGAGAATCACCTTGTAAAGTAGATGTTGAGTACGAATGGCTACCACAGAAGTGCAATAGTTGTATGACATTGGGACACTCTACTAAAGATTGTGTTCTCAACAAACCAAAACCAGCTAAAACCACTGATCGCTGTATATGTACCCAAAGTGGGGATGCTGCAAGAACCAACAAGGCTTGAACAGAATCGGAACCATCCTAGGAAGGATGATGATACTATTAATATACCATCCCGGCTACCACATATGCCTAATCGGAACAAGAGCAGACCACCACCAGCCCTAGTGGTAGAAAAGCAGAGGGAGGGGATTATATATCGGAAACATTCCGTTGCAAGCAAATTCGAATGCTTACGTTGATGACAAAATTGCCAATGCATTTAATAACTCAACACGGAAAACACTATCATTCATTGCCCCTACCATACAAAATGGGGAGACTATCGTTCGTCCATCCTTGGATATTGTGCGTGAAGGGTCTAAACGGTGGAAAACTACTGCAGTTGGATACTTTCTGGGAAAAAGACCTTATTATCATCATTTGAAAGAATATGCGCATTCGGTATGGCCCACATTACGTGAGGTAACAACGACTGTTAATGGCTTTTTCTACTTTCATTTTAAAACTGTCATTGATATGGAGGAGGTGATAGAAGGGGGACCATGGCTATTCCAAGGACAACCAATAGTACTACAGAAATGGGAACCGGGTATGGCTATGAGAAAATTGCAGCATACACAAGTGCCCATTTGGATTAAATTGAGGCATCTTTCGATGGAATTCTGGACAACAGAAGGCTTGAGCACGGTGGCTAGTGGTGTGGGTAAGCCTCTATACCCAGACGCGATTACGAGAGCATGCACGAGACTGGACTTTGCTCGCGTATGCGTGATGATTGATATCACACATAAGTTTACCAAACATATTATTGTCATGGTACCAAATGAAGATGGAGGAGAAACACCTTGCAAAATTGATATTGAGTACGAATGGCTCCCGCCAAAGTGCACTACATGCATGACACTGGGACATATGAGTAAGGACTGTGTAATGAACAAGACCCATAAACCGACGAAGCCACCAATAAATGTGTATGTGCCAAAAGTCACGGTGCCACCGCCAAAACCACCGCTTAAGGAAAAAATACGACAAAACCAGTGGCTGTAAACATACCCAAAGCCGATGCGATTAATATTGAACGGAATTACTCCAAGCAAGATGAGAGGGGTAAGGCAATTGTTATCTATAATACCTATGATGCATTGCACTTAATTGATGACGCAGATGAACATCCAGGGGGTCCTAACACAAGCAGCCACTTATATAATAATCCATGAAAAACACTTTTTATGTGAAGGTAAAAATTCTCTCTCTAAAAAAATGCTCTCTTCACTAGCACACCGTCAAACACACACACTAGAGAAGTTTCCATGCAAACTCCGGCCGGTGAAGATGAGGAAGGGTCGGCTGATGAAGAGACTGTCGAGGAGGAGATTGGACGGCGGCAGGAGGACACCGGCGGCGGTTTTTCGGTCAGAAAACGAGATGCCCGATCGGAAATTGAAAACGCGAATTTTTCGCTGGCGATTTCTGCCGGTTTTTCGTCGGAGAATGGTAGCCCAAGATCCTTGGAAGGTAAGGAACAAGTTTCTGATCAGATTGAAGACAGATTGAGGCGTGAAAAGGCTGTAACTTTGGAGACGCCATTGCTAGGGTTTTCGGAAGATGAACAGTCGCACATCAAAAAGACGACTTTTTCTGCTGATTTTCCAGCATCTGAGGACTATACTGAAACCGTTGGGGGTGAAGGAATGTTACCCATGGAAAAAGGAAGGAACTTGACGTCGAACCAAGAAGGAACAAAAGTAGGGTTACAAAGCGGCGCAAAACTCATCGCCGGCCATGGCAGTTGTGTGCCAGCGCCGTTACTGTTGTATTTTAATATTGATAAATTTCAGAACTTAGCAAACAAGGTGGTGCAAGGGGATGAAACATCCATGGCAGCACTAAAGGATCTAAAAATCCGGTGGGAGGCGAAGTTTGGTCGGCGTGAAACCCAAGCAACTGCTGCTACTAATCTGCGAAAGGCATGAGAAGTATTTTACCGGCGTCTAGCATTAACCTGGCTGGAAAACGAATGGAATAAAGAGAAGATCGACCTACTACTGATGCATCAATTTCCCCGGCTGCTGGTTCATCTTCTCCGACGAACCAGACGCCGCCAGCAGTTATGGTCGGAAAAACTGAGTCGCCGGCGATCAGATCGACAGTTACGGCGTCGGAAAATTCTGCAGCAAAGGATGATGTCATGCATGATGTCATTAGGGTTGATGTCATGCATGAAGTCATGGGCAGGGCTGATGTCATGCATGATGTCATGGATAGGGCTGATGTAATACATGATGTCATGGATGACTTCACTAGTAACATCACTATTTTCAAGGCTAGAAATGATAACAACACTTCTTTGAATGCTGGAATTGATGACGTGGAAACAAGATTATACATGATGTGGCGAATTTCAATTCTACTAATTCACATGTGAATGCAACACCAACGGGATTGTTTATTGGAAAAATTCCACTACATGCAAATATGAAAATGATTGTTGACGATAAAATTTCGCAAGCATTCAACAACTCATCCCGGAAAACACTTTCATATATTGCCCCAACGATGCAGAATGGGGAAGTCGTGGTTCGCCGTACATTAGACACAGTATGAGATGGGGCTAAACGGTGGAAATCTACGGCAGTTGGATACTTTATGGGGAAACGACCATATTATTATCACTTTAAGGAATTTGCCCATTCGATTTGGCCAACACTTCGTGAGGTTACAGCGACTACTAATGGTTTTTTCTTCTTTCAGTTCAAAACTGTCATTGATATGGAAGATGTGACTGAAGGGGGACCATGGCTATACCAAGGACAGCCGATTATACTCCAAAAATGGGAACCGAGAATGGCCATGAGAAAATTGCAGCATACACAAGTGCCTATCTGGATTAAATTGAGGAACCTTTCGACGGAATACTGGACATCGGAAGGATTGAGTACGGTGGCAAGTGTTGTGGGTAAACCCCTTTACCCAGACGCGATTACGAGAGCATGCACGAGACTGGACTTTGCTCGTGTATGCGTGATGATTGACACTAATCAAAAACTGACAAAACATATTGTGGTCATGACACCGGATGAAGATGGTGGGGAGACACCTTGCAAAGTAGATGTGGAATATGAATGGCTCCCCCCAAAATGTGCTAAATGCATGAAAATGGGACATACGACAAAGGAGTGTGCCACAAACAAACCAGAGAAACCAACAAAACCACCGGTCAAAGTGTATGTACCAAAAGTAAACGCCCCCCCACCGCCTCCACCTGAAAAAATACGAAGGACACCAATAGTTGTTGCGCAGAACACTGATATGGGTGATGTGCATGTTGAACGAAATGTCTCCAACCATGGGTAAGGCAATTATTATATACAATGCCTTTGACGCTTTGCATGAACATGATGATGCAGACGAGATTCTGAGGGGTCCTAACATATGCGGCCCCGTTAGAGGTGATCCATGTTGAATTATGCCATATGGAACGTCCGTGGGCTGAACAAACGGGACCACCAGCTCGCATTAAAGGACCTGGTCTCCGAATACAGGTTACATCTCCTAGGCATGAATAATGTCATTCATATTCAATCTTTTATACTGCCTCAATGGAAATGGTTTGTTGACTATGATTCTGTGGGAAATCGTATTTGGTTGGCTTGGGATGAAAATTTTATGGATGTCCATATACTTGACATGGGAGAACAGTTCGTGCATTGTCGTGTCACATATAGGGCTGTCGATGAACCAGTCTTTATCACTGTTACTTATGGAGCTTCTGAGGTGATCGCCCGTAGGACTCTTTGGACTACTTTAAAGACATTAGCTCAACAATGCTCGAACGACCCGTGGCTGGTAGGAGGGGACTTCAATGCTGTCCGTGATCTTTTTTTTTTGGGTAAGTGTAAGTTTCATTAAAAAAATAGGTAAAGAGTACAGAGTACAACAATCAAATGGTGGTACCCCCAACAGACCAAGGGATACACCAAGGTCTATAGAGTGCACATGTACTAATAGAACTGGAAAGATTAATACAAATTATCCTCTGTCTAACGTCTTCAATGATGTAAGTAGCTAATACAGCTTTCGGCCGATGGGTGTGCTCAAATCGTCTCAAATTCCTCTCTCGCCATATATGGTAAATGCATGCACCAAGTAATGCTCGATAAGCAACATTAACAATATGCTTCCCCCTCCACTTCCTTGATGCCCATTCCACGTCTCTTGTCCACTCACGATTGGGCCAAGCAAATCGGATATGATGTCGTATAGCTGCAAGGCATCCTCTGCTATATCGACATCTGAAGAACATGTGATTGTGTGTCTCCGCTGCACCCTCGTCACAGAGAATACATCTGGGGCAGTTGTCGGTAGCTTCTCCTGAATTGCTAACCAAAGAATGAAGTTATGGCGGGGAGTCTTCAAAGAACCCGAAAGTAGTGAAGACCAACCTACTTTCGGTCCAGGTGGACAAAAAAGTCTATATAGGGATTGTGTGGTGGGTCGTCCCTCTGAGAACCGCCAGTTGATCCTGTCATCCCCTCCATGAATCTGGGGTAATATGTAAATAACCTCCATACATTCCAAATCGGTAATGAAGGGCCACTGCCATTGCCCCTCATTAATGACTACTTGTAGTTTGGTGGATTCATCAAGTCCTAAGAGGCTCGGTACCCTTGGGAATCTAGTAATAAGTGGGCCCAAGTGGTGCCACGGGTCCTTCCACAAGTAGAATGACCTCCCCTCTCCAATAAAAAACTCTGCCATAGGTAGTATAGAGCTGCGAAGTCGGAGTAGTTTTCGCCATCCCCATGATCCTCCCTTCTCATTAATTGTCCAAATTGAAGTGTTGTGCAGTCGTGTCTGCTTCAACCATTCAACCCATATAGATGTTCGGTCACATCTAATAACATCACATAACTTCTTTGCCATTAATGAGCGGTTAAGATACCAATATCCTTAATTCCTTGGCCTCCTTCATTAATTGGTTTATACACATCCTTCCACGCTACCTTGGCGTATCCCGACGTAGAGGTGCCTTTCCAAAGAAAATTTCTGAGCCGTTTCTCAATTTGTAATAATAGCCTTTGGTAAGATGAATGCAGATGCCCAATAGATGCTCATTGCTGAAAGTACAGATTTAATGATTTGTATACGTCCAGCATATGATAATGAAATTCCTTCCCAGCCATTAATGCGAGCATCAATTTTCAATAGAAGTGGTTGACAATCGGATATAGACAATCTAGAAGACAGTAGAGGGAGACCCAAGTACCTCATTGGTAGTTGGCCCTCTTGGAAACCCATAATTGTTAAAATCTGATCCTTCCAAGCTTGTGCCGATCGAGAGATAATGACATGACTTTTTTGTACATTCAGCCGAAGTCCCGACCATTCTGCAAATTGGTCGAACCCCCTCTTGAGGGTCCCGAGTGAATTCAAGTCAGCTCTACAAAAGAGCAGGAGATCGTCTGCGAATCCAATCTGGAAAACTTTGGCCGGCTCACATTTCCAGTGATAAGAGAATTGCAAATCCTACTCAGTAAGTTGCAATAATCCCAAATGCAAGACTTCGATAACGAGAACAAAGAGATAGGGCGATAGAGGGTCTACCTGTCTTAATCCGCGTGCTCCTGCAAAGAAACCGTGAGGGTTTCCATTAAGACCAATCGAATATGCCGCCGTCGTAACAAACTTCTCAATCCACCTGGTGAACGTTTGGGGAAATCCAAATAGTTGCAAGACCGCAAGTAGGAAATCCCACTCTATAGTATCATATGCCTTCCTGATATCGACTTTTAGGGTACAACGAGGTGGAAGCCTCACCTGGTTGTATCCTGTGCCAACAAAATGTTGTCCCCAATGCTACGCCCTGGGATAAATGCTCCCTGACAGGGACTAATAATCTTGTCCAGAACCACACTCAACCACTGGACAATTAATTTCGCAATAATTTTGTATAACACATTACAGTATGAAATTAGTCTAAAATCACCAACAGTCATAGGAGTGTGTACCTTTGGGATAAGTGCCAAAAGTGTGGAGTTGACTTGTTTGAGTAGTTTACCGGTACTAAAGAATTCCAATACCGCCTTTGTAACTTCCTGTCCCACCACTGGCCAGACTGCTTTAAAGAATCCTGATGAGTATCCATCAGGTCCCGGGGCCTTGTCATCTGCAATGTCAAATACTGCTTGCTTCACATCATCCGGTGTAAATGCCAATATAAGATGGCTAGCCTCATCATTAGAAAGAATATGTCTTGCCCACGGTCTGAGAAAACCAATATTTAGCGTTATCTGACGTCTGTTGCCGCCCAAGAGATTTTGATAGTAACAGACAAATTCATTGATAATCTCTTCTGGTTCAGTGTGAATGGTCCCGTTGTCATCATTAATCTGCAGTATCCTCCTTGCCACCCTTCTCTTGGCAATTTTACGAAAGAAAATTCGGGAGCATTGGTCACCCCCCTTCATCCATTGCATCTTGGCTCGCTGTTGCAGCATGATTTGTTCCAGTTTTGCCGCTTTTGCATAAACCAGGCGGCAACAGTGTTCTAATAGTAGAAAGGCTTCATTCTGTCTATCTGAACTCACCAGTTGTTGTGCCTCATCTAGAAAGCCTTTAGCTAATTGCACGTTAAGGGTCAAATCCCCCTTCTTCCTCCTTTGCTCTCTGAAGACCGGTTTCAGTGCTTTAAGTTTATGTGTTACAGCAAACATAGGCACCCCAACGATTGTATTCTGCCAGATATTCTGTACACTGGGAATAAATTCAGGTGAGAGTGTTAGGTAGTTGTCAAATCGAAACATACCTCCTGTTTGATTTTGCCTGTCCCCATGCAGTAGGAGCGGCGAGTGGTCAGAAGTCCGCTGTAGAAGGCAATGATAGTATGAGGAAGGGAACCTCGCAAGCCATCTATCATTAATAAGGATTCGATCCAATCTCTTCCATAGACTTCGCGAGTTCATGCTGCAGTTGTGCCAAGTATACCATTCCCCCTGCATAGGCAAGGGTATTAGCCCGGCCTCCTGAATACCAACATTGAATTCTTCCATGGCCATCCTTATATCTCCAGAAGCTCCACACACCTCATTCATATCTCGGACCGCATTG